>NW_024537496.1:0-139303 GCF_016647745.1 Suillus plorans
CTCGATTGAGAGATCAAGTGTTTCTGGCTAAGGCGAGTGTCGCTGACTCCCTTAGAATAGTGGTTCTTAGACAGCAAGGTTGGAGACCTTGCTGAAGGACAATGTTCCAGGTAAAACCCAGTAGATTAAAGTAAAGAATACAACCATGGGTAGGTAGGTTTATATACCAGTGTTCAAGCGGAGCTTGTAAATGTGTTATCAAGATAGAAGCAAGGAAGAGGCGGACAGCCCGCTTGGCAAGATAAGAGATAGGCATGATAAGAGATAAGTGTGGTACGGACGGCCCGTTTAAGGAGCAAAAGGAAAATGAGTATAGGGGCCTCTCTAAATGTTATTGTAACACCTTGACTTTCCATCCTTTTGACTCGATTTTTGAATACATTTGGTCACTCGCGACTTGCTACATTAAGCATCCAATGTCATTCAACATCTATCATGCTGTAAAATAGTGTAAATGCAGCAATATATATTTCTGAACACACAGAACCTCGTTGAAGAGTAATGCACCAACATCATTTGCCCCCTCTGTTACTCTCCCGTATCCTCTCATCTTGGTGGGGCAATGCCTATCATTGATATTGAACTACACTATGACATCATTGGTAGGGCAAAAACCATAGTATGGAGATAGTATCGCATATTGTCCATATCTCGCTCATGCATTCCTGTAACATATCTACCACGTACAATGGCCAAAATGGTAGCTAAAACCCATACACCACAGTCATACCCATTGGTTTGAAGGTGTTCCATCTAAATAATACAAACTGTCAGAATCCTGATAAAAACACAAAGTGAGCTTACATTCAGTGGTCGTGCTACCCACCCTTCAAGGTCAATATCAACGTGATGGCCATGTTGACGCGCCACTGCCAGAAATCAAGCAATCAGTTTCATTATATCCTTTTGCATGACGCATGTCAGTTAAACCAAAATACGCAATTAAAATCAACTTACTTTAACATCACTTGGCCAAGGCTTCCTATCGCCAAGGCTATCAAACAGGTGAAGCTCTTTGTGCGACAGCCGGATGACACATAACACCCAGTGCCCAATGACTGATGGACGATGGATTGGAAGCACCCATGTATCCTTGTCCCAATAGCGGACCCACGATGCATTGCGCCAGATGACATCATCTGGCGCATTGTAACGAATACGGGGAAGATCGTGAGTTGACAACATTGCGATCTGTGTCGATGTATCCCACTGAGAGTACCACAGAAGGATGGCGCAACTGTTAATACATACGTCATTGAGGCGTGCCGTCGGAGATCTAAGCATATCAATGTCTTTCGGCTCAAACACCTGAGGAGGGATTCCATTGTGCGAAGGTCTTACTCGGGCAGCAACCTTCCTAGGCTGAGAGCCTGGCGCAGATGGTGGGGTGCGTGACGGAACATGGAAGTCATCCATAAGGAGATTCTACGACAATTTATTAGCACCATATTCCTGACATTGAACATATACGTACCTCAGGAAGATCCCAATGGATGACGGCATTAGCTTCGCGCCCATAATTAGTCGAGTCGTCCTCATCTAACTCCAGGGTGCCCATCTCGTCCTCTAGAACATCAACAAGTGCAGCCTGCTCAGAGTCAACCTGTGGGGCATGGTCAGGATCAACAACAGGGAATTCATCAACCTCAGGATCAGGTAGTGTGAGCGTGCCAGTATTGTTCCAGTGAGATCCTATAGTTCGTGAGCCTCCTGAGAGGGTGGTAGCAAGGTCTAGTGCTCGGTCCACTTGGCTAGCGAAGCGTGCCAAAGAAGCTAGGGGATTGGACCATCGGAATTGGAGCTGGAGGAAATTAACAAGCCGTTGTCGCAATGGAACAGCAAAAGGTTGACCTAGTACAAATGAATCAAAAAAAGAACTTTACATCAGAAAAATTAAATTAACTTACTTTCCGGCAACCGAACTGCAAGTTCAAGTGCTGCAAGTTCATCTCCGAAGAAGCGACAAAGATTCTCGGCCTCAATGCCAAGGCGGATCTGCTCCTCTTGACAGCATTCCTGCTTTAGTAGCGCACGGATACCATCTCTCACGTCTGAGTCCTCCAACCATCGGGGAACCTCTCCGACTGATGGTGTGATCCATACGTCTTCCATCAATCTTGGATCAGAGCGTAGTTCGGTCAGTTTTGTGGGAAGTGGGGCAGGAAGTGGAATCCCCCAAGTGGGGTCGTACAATGACTCCAGTCGTTTACAGTAGGAATTAAATTTTCAGATAGCAGTCATGAGGGCAGGTTGACGCTTAGCTATAGCTTTACGTGTGTGTTGATGTAATTTAGTCCCTGCAAAAAATTAATAAAGCATAATGTGGCGAAAGGGAAGAACTTTACCTAAAGCCTGCTGTGCGCCACCAACTGCTCGGTCAAGCTTGTCCCACTCGAAGAAACTAGCAATGGCGCGCTTACGAACGTTCATCTTGAGATCGCGTGCCATTAGAAGAGTGCGGACAAACTCAAGATTGACATCATGAAGCTCGGGGAACCTCTCATGAACATTGAGTGATGAGTAAAGGGCCTCGACTTTATCCATCAGTTGGTCATGTCCCCTCTCGAGGCTCTCCAGCGCCTCTAATGTGTCGTCAGAGGCAAATTCTTTCTCCAACATGGCTCTCGTAGTCTGTAGTGCTCTATCTGATGCGTCCAGGTCTGCCTGGAGAGCCAATACGGTGTCCAGCTCTTTCTTAAGACGAGCAGGAGCATCTTGCAAGGTCACCTATTAACACTGATCAATTTCTAATAAATCTTACTTACGAGCACGAATAGATAATTGTGATTGACGTTGGTGGGACCACTCAGACTTCAATTCAGCGATGGGAATTCCACATTGTTCTAGCATAGCTTGCACTGCTGAACCTTGCTCTTTGATTCCTCGTCTAAGGCGGTGCTTAATCCAGTCACCGAGATCTGTTTGCATCTCGGATCCTATGGCTGCTGCTTGTCGATCAATAAGCCACAGGCGGTGCTGGCGCTAACGTCTTGTGTGAGTAAGATCGTAATTAAAATGAGGTGGCACACACAGAAGAAGTCCTCTCAACACCGATCAGCTGGACAAAGCGTGACCAAAGTCATTCAGTCCCTTCCCCATCGGACAACCCAAGTCCAAGGCACATTCGCGGATTATAGATGAGCTGGCAAGCCCACTCATGGCCATATGCATGCATTGCTGTGGTTGCGAGACGAAGTCGTTTGGTTACGGTCTCAGGAAGAATATTATACTAGAGAGGTGTGAGTGTGTAAATAGAACATAAGTCTCAGCATACCTTTGCGAGTGATCTGGCCAGAACACACCCAACATCATACAGGGCAACAACGGTAGCCTCCAGTGGGAGAAGTGAAAACAAATGCTGAAGAAGGGCTACAGAATATTTTTGTTGTTCTCCAGGCGAATCAATGTTAGCAAAGAAAAGCAGGATGTCATGACGACAGATCAGCGCCATGATCCCGGTGTCATCAAAATTATCCATTGCAGTTTTCTGTTTTTTGCCGTCAGCAGCCTCGTAAGCAGTCTCGCATTGGTCGACAGCTTCGTCAGGGACAATGGGGGTATGTGCCTTTGGGGGGTGCTTACGTTGGGTGTCTATATGGCGACCAATTTCATCAACAAAGTTTTTCGGGATAAAGTAGGTAGGGTCATAGAATGGAGGACAATCACCAGCAGCGCGGCGATGACGGTGGTGGAAATTCCTGTCTGTTGCAACGTGTACATCGCCTCCTTCATCTGTGGGCCTGCCATGCAGTACGCCCCCAAAGCAGGCGGGACATCGTTGGACCAGAAGTGGCGCGCATCGGCCTGGTGGAGGGAAATTGGTGTCGTGCAAGGAGGCCTGGAATTTCGTTATGTGATCGTGACTTTGTTGGAGAAGCATCTCAAGTTGTCGTTCGACTTGAATTTGCAGGATGTCGAACGACTGAACAGCATAACCGAGACCCCAACGAAATGGGTCTTGAATAAGTTGACCCTTCCAAAGCTTGTCAGTAGTAATTCGAGTATGTAATTGAAACTTACCTGTGTGTCAGTCACCTGGAAGCCCCGACGAGAGTAATGATTTTTCAGCGCTGATGCGAGAGCGTTGTTGAACGTTGGACTAGAAGTCAAGTCTCAGCGTCGTAATAGTAGAACCGCTAATATTGATAGTACCTAGAAGTCAAGTCTACATGTGAAACGGAGTAAGAGATAGACGGCGTGCAAGTAGAAAATGATACATACCTCAGCGTCGTAATAGTAGAACCGCTGAGGTATGAACCGCGTGAAGCTACAGATTATATAGAATGGTATTGAATCCGGAATATCAAAGACGAAAAAGGAAAGCTATCGGAGTGATGATGACGAAGTAGAGCGATGACGACGTTGAATTCAACACACCCCCTCAACGAGACAGCGGTCAAAAATGTCCACTTCGAGAGACGAGGCAAATACCAGAACGGTGATGAAGAAAGGCAGGGTAAGGCAGGACTTTGGTAGAGATGTTTTGACAGAAATAATGGGTCCACCCCCTCAATCGAGACCTTGAAGACCAGCGCGAGGATACGGCCACGTTGGTAGCACAGAGACGTGGAGGGAGAGACAGATGAACCGTGAGACATCCGATGAAGGACTGAAGCCACGGCGCTTGACATCACCAGCCGTTCTGAGTAGCCGCCTTCCAAGCCATGCATTCCGTCGTTGTCGAAGAGAGTGCGCAGGGATTGATGAATAACAGGATGGAAGGAACTTTGACATGAAGGGAGTTGAACATGCCGGAGCGATGCGGCACCAAGAGATGATATGGTGAAAGAATCTTTTGGTGCACTGTCGAACAAAGAGAGGTTGTGAATAACTATGTGTGGTGGAGAAATGATGAGTTGTTTCTTGTGACAAGGTAATGGCACGGGTGATGATGGCGAAGAGGTGGGGAGACTAGTAAAGTGAGGATCCAAGGCATCCGAGGGAAGCGGGGAGTAGCATAAATCTGAAAATGTATCTGCAGCTATAAAGATGATGGGGGTCGTGATCAGTGTCGATGTTACTACCCCCGCAGTGATGGAGGATGAGTTAGGCGACAGCATGGTGGTGAGGTGACTGTGCATGAGAGCCAGACACATAACCCCGGCGATGATAAGGCTAGTGACGACTTGAGATAGGCTAAACTTCGTATTGTGGCCAGGTATGATGGCATCCAGATGAACACTGATAGAGGGGTCTGGATGCAATCCATCTGCGGTGATGCGAGGGTTAAAGTTCGGACGTGTAATGACAATGGGTTGGGGAGTAACGGCGACCTTGAGAGGCATGATAGCAACCAGTAATGGAGTAGAGGATCGGATGGCGGGTGTCTTGCTGCATTGTAAGTGCAGAAGAGATGCAACGGCAGAAGGTAATGGGACAGATGAAGGAGGAGGCGTATGTGCGAATGCTGCAACTTCAAGTTCAGGATTATGAATGAGCGGGGATGAAGACTCAGTGAAAGGAATGAACTCCAAATTGACTGCATAGAGTTTCCCCATCACCGGTATTGCGCCAAGTTCTATACCTTGATAAGCAAGTTCACACCGTGAAGGATTTGCTCGGAAATTAACATCCCACCCCTTCGCATTCATGCGACTGACAGAGACCAGATTGAGAAGTGCTCCTGGTGCGTGTAGACAGTTGGACAGACGGATGCGCAGACGTCGTTTCCCGATAGTGAGCCATGCCACACAATTTCCCCGCCCAGTGGTTGGAAGAATGCCATGATTGGCAGTACGTATGTCAATGGGATTAGTTGTAGAATACGTATGAAAGAAGCGGCGATCCTTTACGAGCGTGGCTGTAGTACCAGAATCGAGAATAGTGGATAGAGAGTGCGGGAGTGTGCAAAATGTGTCGCCAGGGAGCTCTGCAATGGATGCAAAAGACATGTCGTGTAGAAGACTAGCAAGGTCAGCTGCTGTGGCTGCAATACTGACCGAGGAGGGAGCAGTGGCAGGCACCGGCGTTGGAGCAGGAGTGATGGGAGGTGTGCTCTCACTTGCCTTCTTCTGCTGCCAGGGTGCTTGCCCTTCCATTCCACCCCCCTTCCCATAGCAGTGCTCGTGATCATGGTCTCCCTTACTGCAGCCAGGCGTCGTGCAAAATACCCCATCCGGATTATGCCCATGTTTCCGAAGGCCAGTGATAGGATTGATGCTGGGTGCAGTCGTGTTGGCAACTGCATTGGCGTATTCAGACCCGAGACGAGCAGAGTGTACAGCGTGTGCATGCACGTGACGCGCAGCCTCAGCGGTGATACGGGAGACACAGCTCTCGACAGTGAAAGTGGAGGGATTCGTGGCAGTTGCGAGCATGATCTCATCATGCATCCGTTGTTCGAGCATGGACTTGAACTGTTGCCAGATCGGCGTGTGAGGAAGCCCGATGAGCAGGCTGTAGATAGCATCTCCGTCTCGCAAAGGAGCACCGGAGTCGTGGAGTCGTTCACGAAGTACGGCATGTTGTCCGACATAATTCGTTGCATCAGCAGAATCCTTCATACGAAGGGCATCAAGACGTTGACGCAATTGATACTGAGCGCTTGTATCCGTGCGATTGAAGTGTTCTGCAAGAGTTTGCCACGCCTTGCGAGCGGAGACAGTGTGAGAACGTGATACTAGCGATCCGACGGATGAACTGAGACGGCGAGTGATGAGGTCCTTTGCTTTAACGTCGTTTAACAGCCATTCACGCATCGCCGTCAACTCGGCGGGCGTGACATTGACCGGATCAGCAGGGACAGGCATGAAGGACGGCGTTCCGAGAATATCTGCGGGGTCAGCAGTTGCGTTGATATGGCACCAAAGATCCTCGCAAGCTAAAGCATATTGAGTTTTCGTTGACCAACCAACGTAGTTTTCTGAGCCCAGCAATTCCGGAATATGGTCGTACTTTCCCATGGCGATACCGCTGTGGGGGAGGAGTACGATGAGATGTGACGAGTGAGCGGCGGGTCAACGTGAGTGGATTTTTATCCTTGTAGTTCCGTCTGATGGCTCAGTAAGAGCCAGGGCTCATAACCTGTTGAACGTTGGACTAGAAGTCAAGTCTCAGCGTCGTAATAGTAGAACCGCTAATATTGATAGTACCTAGAAGTCAAGTCTACATGTGAAACGGAGTAAGAGATAGACGGCGTGCAAGTAGAAAATGATACATACCTCAGCGTCGTAATAGTAGAACCGCTGAGGTATGAACCGCGTGAAGCTACAGATTATATAGAATGGTATTGAATCCGGAATATCAAAGACGAAAAAGGAAAGCTATCGGAGTGATGACGACGAAGTAGAGCGATGACGACGTTGAATTCAACAAGCGTTAATCGCGTCGCATGAGCGTTCAAACAGTGCACGGTAGAATGAAAGTAAATCAACAGATACAGCCATTCGAGGCTGTGAAGGTGCAGTTGGGAATAGACCATGGTGGAGAAGTACCTGCGGGAGAGTGGAGCATGTACAGCTTAGCACATCTATAGACGCGTATCCTAAGCAAGTATCAGTGCCCGCTTCTGTGATAGAGAAATATAAGCTTACGGTCAAAAAACAAACACATCAAAGTTGCTCGTTTTGGTGTACATGGTAGTGTCCCAGTACATGCAGATATGACTGAATGAGTGGTTTCCAGTGGTTTTCCCTGCGTTCGCCCTAAGTAGAGAAGTAGAGGATCGATGAGAGTTGGGATGAGGTCGCTCCAGTGACTATACAGTAAACTAGCCGATCGGTCTGACACAATCCGTCGTTTGACTGGAGTGTCGATTGCTGAGGTATCGAGAGATGGTTGGTCGAACGTTTCCACATCTTCAAAGTGAAGTGCTGTGGTATCATCATTCTCTATGTGTTGAGGGTGCTTGGCAGTATCATCATGTGATGGATGAGGAGACAACACCTGCGAGCTTTGTTCTTCATACCATGGCTTCATAAGTTCCTTCATTTCAGCCAAAAGTCGGCGGTGTTTCGCCTCTGCGCCTGGTAACTCCACCAATGTTTGAGTCTTCCGTTTATCTCGAGCTTTCCTGGGGCTCACAAAGTGGTGGCCTAGGCCAAAAGTTGCGACTTGAGCTTTACGAGTGGGACGGGGTGTTGAGAAAGACATAGTGGTGGAAAGAAGAGAAGGACATACCACTTGAAAAATCAGAGAGTAGCGGATGCCAAGCTAAGTGCAAGTGAGGCACAAGATGTATCAGAGGTATCGGAGGGTGGTGCAGGAGGTATTGGAGGTATTGGAGGGTGGTGCAGGAGGTATTGGAGGTATTGGAGGGTGGTGCAGGAGGGTGGTGCAAGAGGGACGAGAGGTGCGAGTTATTAATAGATGGTGGGAGGGTATGTCTCAGAGACTAGTTTCCCATAACATATTAACCGGGTCTCTTAGACCCTTTATAGGCACCGAGAAGTGCTGCCTGAGGTGGTCCAGGTTAAGCTCCAAACTGTTTGGTCGAGTTTGATCGTGGACAGCAGCTCGCCCTTCTTCGTGTCCCAGATTTTGATTCCACTTTCTTGATATCCTCCTGTGGCAACCATCAATGCCTCGGGCGAGTAGCTCACCGTGTGTACCGCCTCGTGTCCTGTCTTGATTGGATTCAGACCTTCGACTGGTTCGCTGCTCTTCACATCCCACACTCTTGCCATCCCGTCATGTGATCCGCTCACAACTCGCCCACCATTTGGACTCCAGCATACTGACTGCACAAAAGCAGTGTGTCCTTTCCATTTGACGACAACCTTCCCCGTCTCGACATCCCACAACCTTACTGTCCCGTCCTGGCTTCCGCTGGCAATAGTCTTGCCATTCGGAGACAATGCCATGGTCCTTATTCCTGCCTCATCCCCTTCATCTCGCCACTCGTCACCTATCTGTGCACTGCTCTCTAGGTCCCATAGTCGAAGTGAGCTGTCGAATGAACATGTGATGATGCGCTGCCCACCGGGTAGGTGTGCAACGCCTGTAACTCCCTCAGTATGGCCTCGTATCGTCTTGCAGGGGGTTACTGCTGACGTCTTTTTCACATTAGCAGCAGTAGAAGACATGATCGGTGCTCGGGATCTCGATCAAGGGAATCGTGGACTATATGCGCGAGATCGTTGCTTCAGAATGAGTTGTCCTGTGGGGATATAAATAGTGGGTGGTTTCACTGGCTTATCTGCTTTCACCTGACTTTAACATGTCAATAGAAATGTCTAGATGGATTACTCACGAGAGGTTCTACCCAGGCAAACTCTATCCTGGCTCACAGGACAGTTTTGGGACGACGTATCCAGGAGATATCCCTCGATACTGGCCGGGGAGTGGTCGTATCTTTTCCTCACTTCAGCTTTTTCTACTCCCAACCACAGTATCACTCAGGGCGAAGCCCCACTTGGGACAGGTTCACTCCGCGCAAGAACGAGAGGGGCGGGCTGGTAGCTGAGATAGTGGATGTTTGTTTTTGTGGTCAAGAGGGCTGCGCAAGTGTTGGTATAAGTTGCCTGCCAAGGTTAGTTATCCTTGTGTTCTCTCCACAGCTTCACAGCGCTGTGCACACGAAGCGCCACGTGCATCTTTATTTGGCCTTTCAAATGGTCCGATCCATTTCCGCTTTCTCCAAGTACTATTCACTGGCTAATAGATGCCATCAGCATGTCTTATTTCTGTTTGCCCCATGCTGGCCAATGCCAGGTTACCCCTACTTTTTCACATTCAGAAAGGAGGCGTTGGCTATGCCAAAGGAAGATATAGGTTTTCATGCGAACCGTCGTCGTTAATCAAATTTCTGAAGCTCAGGCCATCCAGCGATCTGTACTTTCCTGGATCGGCAAATATCTTGTCTCCTCGCTGAGAGGGAGGCACACGAGCCCGCGACCACGCGGTTCACCCCACGGCTCACACTTTACGGAAGTTTTGACTAACTCTGTACCACTCTGCTCAGGTCTTCGTCGAAGATATTTTACGACAGATGTGTTTGTGGAAAGTACTTTATCTACCTACTGCATATCATAGTAAAATAGTAATCAACTGACACTAGAAATCGACTATAAAACTACAAAGAGGTTATAAGTAAAGTTAGGGAATAAATTGAGTATGGTACACTATTGCCGCACCTCGTGCGCATGTTGTGCAGCCTATGTATTCTGAACTCCATTCAGAAGGTGATGCCGCGATCTGTTCTGTCCTGTGCTGTCGATTGACGGTCAGTTGTCCCAACTTTCACCCATGCGGTAGGATACTTTTCTCGAAATCAATGTTTATAGACGTAATCCTCATACCTGGGAGCTCACGGTTTATCCATGCAGAAATATGCGCTGGTGTGTCAATACGCGCAGAAACACATCATATTTGGTACAATGATAAGGCAAGTAGAAACAAAGAACTAAAGTGATGAAAAAATAGTTGTCTATGTGGTGGGAGTGGGGTCGTCGGTACCTGGAGACACACAACAGAGAAAAAATACCACACGAACCCATGGTTTAGGGTTCTTGACGCGCCTGGCTATTTCACTAGCAGTGTCGGGCCGACGAGCAACAACTAACACCTGCACAAGAATTGTCGGACACAGGAATTAGGATACATCCAAGACAAACGCACCTCCTTGTCCCGCATTGCGGCAACATCGTCGACATGACGACTGAGATGAGAGGTCTGAAGTTTAATTGCTTCATCGGTGTTGGGTGGAAAACGGAAGAGTGAAGACAGGGGACCAATGAGTGCATCTGAACGTGACCTCCCAGGCGGTTGGGATCGCCAAGGTTCGGTTGCTTCGTTGACGTGGATTCGAGGGCGGGAAAAAAGTTCGGATAAGTCACCAAGGAGCACTCGTAGACTTAATCGCGAAAGTATTGGAGGTTGCGAAGGTTCAGATATCTCATCAGTGTTCGGCAGAGAGCGAAGGAGTGAGGATAGGCGATCGAAGAGCACACGCGGTCGTGACTCCGAAGGCACTGGAGGCTGCTGTGTTTCGGTCGCTTGCTTGGGTTCGGAACGGTGAAGGAGGTAGGGAAAGCGACCAAGCAGTGCAGAAAACCTCAGACGGGCACCAAGTGTTGCGGGGGACTGAGAGTAAAGGGGTCAGGACAAGAACTAATTGGCAGAAATATTGGTGACCCACATGAGCATCGACTTGCGGGCTGTCAAAAAATCCTGGTGGGAGTTCATCTGCCCAGAACTGGCCGAAACCCCGCGTAGCATCAGCCTGGAATATCAACGTCAGTATCATGATCGACGAGGTTGACAAACGCGCCACATACCTCCAAAAACGAATTGTCTTCTACTATGTCCTGCGATGGCTCGGAGAGAGTTAGGAATGAGGTAGAGAGTTAGAGTCAAGTTGGCACTCACATCAGGTATGGACAGGATATCTTCTAGTAGGCCAGCTGTTTTGAGGATGTCTTGGATGTCCCATATGTACGCGTTTTTATCCTCCCAACCTGCAGTAGATAGCAGCGTTCCATCAGCGGAGAAGGCCGCACAAGTGACATAATGATCGTGTTGAAGAGGTAGACCGATTTGGAGGTTTGTGTCAAGATTCCAGAGACGCACTGTATTATCCCAAGATGTACTCGCAAGGAGGCGGTCGTTGGGGAGTAAAGTAAGGGAATAGACAACATATGTATGACCCTCCAGAACAGCGATCTGCTGCCATGCGGTAGTGTCGAATATCGTAATCGAGCCCTTGATCGACCCAGCAATAAGCTTCTTTTCATCCGATGTCCAGATTAAGCTCCAGACGTCATCATCGCCGATATTGATCGATTTGAGCGTGAGCAACTTTTCTAAACCCGTCTTTGCGTCCCAGATTTTGAAACTTTCTTGATATCCTCCTGTGGCAATCATTGATGCCTGGGGCGAGTAGCTCACTGCGTACACATGTTTGTGTCCTGTCTTGATTGGATTCAGACCTTTGACTGGTTCGCTGCTCTCCACATCCCACACTCTTGCCGTCCCGTCGTTTGATCCGCTCACAACTCGCCCACCATTTGGACTCCAGCGCACTGACTGCACAAAAGAAGTGTGTCGTTTCCATTTGACGACAACCTTCCCCGTCTCGACATCCCACAACCTCACTGTCCCGTCATGGCTTCCGCTGGCAATAGTCTTGCCATTCGGAGACAATGTCATGGTCTCTATTCCTGCCTCATCCCCTTGATCTCTCCACTCGCCCCCTATCTGTACACCGCTCTTGAGGTCCCATAGTCGAAGTGAGTTGTCGAGGGAACATGTGATGATGCGCTGCCCACCGGGTAGGTGTGCAACGCCTGTAACTTCCTTGGTATGGCCTCGTATCGTCTTGCAGGGGGTTACTTCTGACGTCTTTTTCTTTTTAGTTGCAGCGGAAGACATCATGGGCGCTCGGGGATCTCAATCAAGGGAATCGTGGAGTATATGTACAATAGCAGCTCGTTGGTTTAGAATGGGTTGTCTTCTGGAGGTCTGAATAGTGGGTGATTCCACTGGCCTATCTACTTTCACCTGAGTTTGGCATGTCAATAGAAGTGCCTGAAGCTATTGTTCACGAGAGCTCCTACCCAGGGGGATTCTATCCTGACTCACAGGACAGCTTGAGGACGACGTGTCCAGGAGATATTCCCCAATACTGGCCGGCGAGTGGTCCTATCTTTCCCTCACTTCAGCTTTTTCTACTCCCAACCAGAGCATCACTCACGGCAAAGTCCCACTTGGAACAATCTGACACAGATTCACTCGACGCAAGAACGAGAGGGGAGAGCTGGTAGCTAAGATAGTGGATGCTTTCTTTGGGGTTGAGGGGGTTGCGCAAGTGTTGGTTTGAGTCACCCGCTAAGGTACGTATTCTATGCAGTGTCCTCGTGTTCTTCCGCAGCTTCACAGTGCTGTGCAGACGAAGCGCCATGGGCGTTACCCCATCTCTATTCGGCCTTTCAAATGGTCCGATCCATCTTCACTTTCTACAAATCTTGTACCATCTATGTCGGACCCTACTTGGAGGGCGGTGTTGCACGCTTCTCTGTATCGCATAGGAGACATCTATGGTGGTGCAATAACGAGTAGCCACATTTATACAGTCATGCACTATACTATCTTGCTCAAAATTCAAGCATACGCGAGTTGCGGATTGTCGTTCTTCTGCAGGGGCCGTTGCTGGTAAATTAGCAAACATACCTATTGCTATGACAAAGGAAGATATAGGTTTTTATGCGAACCATCATCGTTAATCGAACTTTTGACGGACTAGAAGCCCAGGCCATCCAGCGATCGGTAGGATACTTTCCCGGATCCGCGAATATTGTCTCCTCACCGCGAGGGAAGTACACGAACCCGCGACTACGTGGTTCACCCCACGGTTCATATGCTTCACAGAAGGTTTAACTAACTCTATACCACTGTTCAGATCTTCGTCGAAGATATTTTACGACAGATGTGTTTGTGGACAGTACTTTATCTACCTAGTGCATATCATAGTAAAGCGGTAATCAACTGAAACTAGATATAATTACGAAGACTCAAGAGGTTATAGGTAAAGTTAGGAAATAAATCAAGTATGGTACGCTATACATTTGCCTCTGCCGACTTTGCCGAAACAGAACACAATTTACTGGCACTGTCCTGCTCTGGCGTAGCTGCTTGTATTGCGTTGGGTCCTTCTGACGTAGTCCCTGCGAACGCCAGAGTCGTATGTGCTGCTGGAGCATTTCGGGTCGACCAAACATGGGTAACTGCCCTCCCCCGTGCCACGCGTATGATGATGGACAATTGCGTAATGCCCTATTATGATTTTTTGAAAAAGAAGCCAGTGTCAGAGACACAGATAAGTCAGATCTTTACATGCTTACTTGAACTTGGTAAATGGACAGGAAGCATAGCGTGGAGACAGTATCTGAATGCATAGCAAATGCAACTATGAAGATGATGACGTAGACACTGTATATCATGGCGGACTCGACGACCATGAGAATGATTGTATCATAGATGCTAGAGTCATATTCAGCCAACGCCGTCTTCATCTCGCTTCGCATGGAGAGCAGACGTTTCGCCACGAGAATGGTATAAAGCACCGTATTCGCCACTAAGAAGGCGAGATATGCAATTGCGGCGTTGATAGTGTAAAATGGAGCCCCGGTACCCGCCTGGACCAAGATGTCAATGGCTACTGCTGCTCAAGATGTCAGCGACTATGACCGTTTTGTAAATGATCTAACTGCACCAATCATGCCAATATAGACGACTAACATGGGGATCATCACGTGCCTCGCCCAATCCCATAGCACAAAACATCGGTAAAGCTGAGTATTTCAGGGGTCAGGCTTGCACAATACGGCAAACTATTCGGCTTACGAGCAGTGCTTGCATGAACCACTCCGTGACGTAACCACTAGATGAAACCGTCAACGTTGTGTGTAGGTAGTAGATAGGTAAAGGTGCTTGCCAGAGTATCGCCACAAAGTTGATACGGTAGTGCATTGCGTTCTCAATGTGTGCAACGGGACCACCAGGTGCATCGCGAAGGTCTATCCAGATCATCTCCGTATATTTAGTACCGCAAGCGAAGCATACCGTCGAAAGTGCGAACGTGATGAGGGTGTAACAAACAAGCATGCGATGATTGTTTGCAATTTTCTGCCCACGTCGGGGACGTTGCATGAGAGCAGCCACCGCTTGTACAGTAAGGAGAAGGTATACCCCTATCATGGTACAAAGGTCAACTACCGAATCCTCGTGAGTGGGCCGAAAACGCACCGTAGGATACACCTCCCAGAATCATTCCAATAAGACGAGATCGTTCAAGCGGCAAATTTGTCTGTGGTGTATAGGAGGACATGACCGAGAATTGGGAAGACGAGGGGATGCCGGGAAGGTGTATCTTAAATATCTGACACCAGCGGCGGTGAGAACAAACAACAGGGTAGTTTAGCCCTGGAGAAAAAGCAGTCATATACACGGTCTCGAAATACAATTCTCACTCAGGAGAAAGAATGTGTCAACCAGGGACACTGCAACACCGGTAAGTGTAAACCCTTTTACGTGAAGTGATAAAGACGAGTGCGACAGAGGGTCGACACACCAATCATCCACGCCGCAACGTGCCGTTAAAACCTTGACGTGGGATCGAGCGAAGGAATGGACTAACCTCAAGTGTAGCCTCAGACACTGCAACATAAATTACGAACTTCTCATAACTTTGGTGAACTATGAATTAGCTGCTGGTCATGCTCAGATGACACCTGCATATATACCGTTCATTAGATCCTGCTCAAGCCTTTTTCAGACTACATGCACATCGCAATGATATTCAAGCAAACGAATAGATACCCACTCACCCATCCTGCTAAGTACGTATTCGTGCCCTGACAGGAACGAATGACTTCATCTTCATCTAGTCTGCTTTATCATTTGGCAACGCAAGAGCTCTTGACTGCCGGACACTTTACATATGTAACTGACGGCAAAAAGGTTAAATATCGATGCAACTCGCTGGTCACCAAGGAATGGCACCTCGCCGTGTTCTGTAATTGAGGACGTCAGAAGGTAATACAACCCCCGTCATTAGCACGAACGTACTGTTCTCCACATGATGTACTCGCAAGGAGGCGGTCGTTTGGAAATAAAGTGGACTTGATATATTCGTGGATCGTGACCCTTTTTGAAAATGTCATCGGTGGCAGTGTTTGAGTAATATCCCAATCGAGCCATACTCTAAACTCAGGGCAAGCTCCAAACGCCACGGTCATATTGTAGGTAGCATGTAGCAGCTCGAGGCCTATCTTCGCATCCCGGATTAACTGATTCCCTCATTGTATCCTCTTGTCGCAATCATTCTTGTCTCGGGTGAGTAAGTTGGGAATTATACTATATACCCGATGGGAGTAAAAGTTCCCAGGCACGACTGCGACCACGTTCAGTGACCGGCCAGCCAGGAACTATGACCCACCGAGAGGGTAGTTTACGGCCAGGGGAGGGCTAGTGGGGGATAGGAAGCTCCAGATCCTGGATCTGGTGGCTTTTAGCACATCTAGACCCTAAACCCTCTCACCAAGGAACCCTAATCGCCGACTGAAAATTTGGCGTCCACATGCAGAGACGACGCTGAACGAAAGCCGCATGTAGGATGCAGCAGGAACGGAAACCGGAAGGTGAACGGTACGAACATTTACGTTTGAACTTCAACGGATGGGAGATACAGGGCGTTACGTTGAGTATCGAAGGTGCACGGCAGTCCTGCAGTTGATGCTGCAACCTTTGATACTAGTAGCACTGGTCGTCGAGCCTATTTACCCAAGCAACAATTAAGGCTACTTAATTGGAGGAGTTTAAAGAATTCAGATGAGACTGGAATTCGTATGTTGCAGGTGTACAAATGACGTCAACTTTGTGATCAGCATCCATATCCCACAATGACTATGGCGCAGTTCGATTTATCAGGAAAGGACTTGGAGCGCATTATATTGTTGAGAGTGGGGAACTCAGCAGCATGATGTTGTAAGAGATGGAACACGATGGAACAGATATGTTCCAAAAGGAAAATAGTAATCGGCCTCCGGCAGGGGCAGCAGAGCGATGGGCTTGAAGTTTGCGCCCTGGCGAGACGCACGCGGGTGGACGACGTTCCAAGGTCATCATAAGATTATATATTGTAGAAATAATAGATAGAAATCAAGTATGTCACGCTATACATTTGCTTCCGCTGACTTCGCCGAAGCAAAACACGACTCACTGACGATGACCTGCTCTGGCCTAGCTGCTTGTGCCACATTTGTTCCTTCTGCTGGGATTGATACAGTCCCTGCGAATGCTAGAGCCGTAGGTGCTGCTGAAGCATTTCGGGTCGACCAATTACGTGTCATTGCCCTCCCCCGTGCCACACGTATGATGATGAACAACTGCGCAATGCCCTATTTTGAAAGCTAGTATCAGAGACACGGATAACTCAAGTTTGTGGCTCCTTACTTGAACTTGGTTAATAGACAGGAAGCACAGCGTGGAGACAGTGTCTGAATGCATAGAAAATGCCACTATGTAGATGACGACGAAGACACTGTATGCCATGGCGGACTCGACGACCATGCGGATGATGGTATTATAAGTGCTGGGATCATAAGTGCTGCGACCATAATTAGCCAACGCTGTCTTCATCTGGCTTCGCATGGAGAGTAAACGTATCGCCACGAGGATGGTATAAAGTACGGTGTTCGCCACTAGGAAGGCGAGGTATGCAAGCGTGATGTTGATATTGTAAAATAGAGCCCCGGTACCCGCCTGGACTAAGACGACGATGGCCACTGCTGCTCAAGATGTCAGCAACTACGACCGTTTTGTAGTTGATTTAACTGCACCAATCATGCCAATATAGACGACGAACATGGGAATCAACACGTGCCTCGCACAATTCCATATCAGAAAACATCGGTAAACCTGAATATTTCAAGCGTCAGGCTTGTACATACGGCAACCTGTTCGGCTTACGAGCAGTGCTTGCATAAACCACTCCATGATGTAGCCACTAGATAAGACCGTCAACGTTGTGTGTGGATGGATAGGTCAAGGTGCTTACCAGAGTATCGCCACAAAATTGATACGGTAATACATTACGTTCTTGATCAGCGCAACGGGACCCCCAGGTGCATCGCGAAGGTCTATCCAGATCATCACCGTATATTTTGTATTGCAAGCAAAGCTTATCGTCGCAAGCGCGAACGTGATGAGAATGTAACAAAGAAGCATGCGACGATTGTCTGCAATTTTCTGCCCACGTCGGGGACGTTGCATGAGAGCAGTCACCGCTTGTACAGTAAGGAGAAGGTATACGCCTATTGTGGTACAAGGGTCAACCACCAAATCATCGTGTGTAGGCCGAAAACGCACCGTAGGATACACCTCCCAGAATCATTCCAATAAGGCGAGATCGTTCAAGCGGCAAATCGGTCTGTGGTGTATAGGACGACATGACCGAAACTTTGGGAAGATGGGGGATGTTGGGAAGATGTGTCCTAATATCTGTCACTAGCAGTGATGAGAATAACCAGCAGGGTGGTTTAGCCCTGGAGAAACAGTCATATATAGAGTCCCGGGAGAAAGAATGTGACACACTGCGACACCAGTAAGTAGAAACCTTTTACGTGAAGTGATAAAGACGAGGGGGACAGCGGATTGATGCATCAATCATCCACAGTGCAACGTGCCGTGAAAACTTTGACGTGAGATCGAGTGAGAGAATGGACTAACCTCAAGCGTACCTTCAGGCGCTTGCTGAAACATAAGTTTCAAACTTCTCATAGAGTGAGTTATGAATTAGCTGCTCGTCGTGCTTAACCCCAATGACACCTGTCTGTATGCTGTTCATTAGATTCTTCTGGTACCTTTTCCAGACTCGCCCCATGCACATCACAGTATTCAAGCAAACACCCACCTGCTTCAAGTACGTATTCGTGCCTTGGCAGGAACGAATGACATCATCTTCATCTAGTCTGCTTTATCGTTTAGCAGTGCAGCAGCGAATGTCTGTCTAATTACACTTTATCTAACTAGCGGCAAGAAGGTTAAATGTCGATACGGCGCGCTAGTCCCGCAGGAATGACACACCGGGTTCTGAAATTAAGAAAGTCAGGATCGTACGGAGGTAATATAATCCCCGCCATTAGAACGAACGTACTGTCCTCCTCCATAGAGTATACTCAATGTAAGACTTTTTTTACCACAAAAAAATTGTTTCGGTTCGGACGGAACGCCACTGAGCGCCAAGGAGGGAGGAAAGCTTGTTCTGACATAAAATATCCGAAGCGGTGGCACGACATGAACGTTCGGGAAGATCCTGTGGTGCTGAGGCGATGAAGGCTGACAGGTGCGAGTTCATGTCCGTTGTGGCTGAAGACACTTAACGCTGGTAGTCGGAGAATGAACGAATGATATGCGTGGTAATAAAGTCTGTTAAGCTTCTGATAAAGTTCAGGAAACAATATGAACCCACGATGATAAAAGTACTTAGGGTCCAATCTTTGTCTGATAGACCGTAAGATTGACATAGAAGCCCTTTGCTTCCCTGACAGACAAGATCGTAAACTGGTGTAACTTCGGTCCAGAAGCTGACGCCACTCGCACGCTTCACACCGTGATGACGTCTATGCCAAGGGACAATCTCAACAGCTCCTAGGCTGTGGCGATAATGTTGCATGCCCCAGATGGGATTACGACACTACTGTCGTAGAAGTTGTCATCAACCTTCAAACAACTCAAGATGTATGATTTCAATGCAGTTTGTTGTAGCACGTACCTCACCCTAACAGTGACAATGGGAACGTCAAATTATATAGTAACCTGTCACCAGAGTGTGTCTCCTAAGTCGGAATCACGAAATGTGCCAAGTCCTGCGAAAGGCATGTGTGATTGGCATGTCAGCCTGGAGCACACGGTGCACTTGAAAGTTTGGTTGGAATCAATGACTTGTGGTCGAGTAGCTAGGGCTTGTTGCACGCTCGATGTGCCCTTAGAAACGCCAGTGTGGAGCTTGGAACGATAATAAATGTGGCATTGCTACCATCTTAGTCTTGCAAAGAACTAGGACAGTGTTCACGACTCCAAATTACGCATGGACACATGACCTAATCACAAAACTTGCACATTGAGTGCCCTCTATGATAATAGCCTAGTAAAGCACCAAGCAAGAGCGACTATTAACCTACCCAGCTACCGATCCCCACCGATCGAAACCCACCACAAGATTCAAGTGCGTGATTTGGCCCGCAGTGTTGGTTGATGGGCATTCTCTTCCAATTGGTCTTATTATAGGCAAAACATATCCATTGTGTTACTACGAACACCTGGCAACAAAAATACAACATGTGCAGAGTGACAAAGGAGTGTAAGAGTCCGTCAAAGACAGACACGAGGCGTTTCCAAACCAAACGACCAGCTATGCATCAAGCGAAGAGAGAAACAGAAATGAATCTGGGTGTAAATATGTAGTGGTCACAGAACGCAGACAAGATATAAATATTCATAGGCATGTGGGTGGTGTTTCAAGTGGAGAGGATTGGTGTTATTCACTCCACGCGAGTCTCGATCTCTTGAGCCTCGACCTCGGCTACCTTCACCTTCTCGTCGGTGTATTCAGGAGGAGGCACGAAGTGGGTTTCTGCATCATGTTCGAACATGATGTACCCGTGGCTGATCTCCTCCGATCTCTCACCTCTGACAGTGCGATACGCGAGGACAGACATTACCCAGAACATGCGAAGCAAAACACCGATTCCGCAACCTTTCCAAGCACATCAGAGATGATTTAGCGATATAATATAAGTACTCACCAAGAACGAACGCAACAGCGCGACCCTCCCATAAGCCGAGGGCCATAATGGCGCGGTGAACACGCCTGAGGAAAGATCCTGCTTTCTTGTGCTCCATGTCATGGTTATGGTGGTGAGGTTCAACTTCATGGTGGCGATAGATCCGCACCACGGATCCATCAGGAAGAAGCTCCTTGACATCGCCTGCATTTTCCTTCTCAGAGGAACTGGCAGGGACGCTTTGTGTAACAGGTTGTCCGAACAAGGGAATGGGGAGGATATGAAGTTCTTCAGAAACAGGACCGGGGTTGCTGGCGACTTCGCCCTTGAATGAGTCATGATCACCCATCTCGATAAGAGGAAGGCCGAGAGCATGACGGAATGCGTTTGACATGCGAAGTGCCTTCGCTTTCAGGGACGCGCCGCAGAAGTGATGTTTGCCCTTGACTTCGTTGGAAGTGGTCATTGTGAGGCTCGGACGCACCAAGCGGGCGACGTTGTCAGAGTCATCATTGCCATTCACGTTGGCGTTGGCGAGGGCATGGCCGAAGCGAATGTTTGCATTGGCATTTGAGGGGCGCTCAACTAAGACACGGAGGGGCTCCGCACTGACTTGGCTAACTGTAAGGGCGTCAGTAAGACTCATCACATGCTCACTCGAGTGAAACGTACCGATACCAGCCCCTGCAACAAGAACGGGAAGTATTGAGAGGCGCATCGGGCTGACTCTCGGAAAGATTTGGATATCTGAACTGGAAACTGAGGTTATAAAAGAAGGCGTTCACAAAATGAGATTTGTTTGAAGACTATAAAGGAGATGATTCAGCGTGGTAGTGTGGTGTGTGGTGTGTGGTGCAGTGGACTTTCATATTAGAACTCCGCCCTTGGCCAAGCTGTGTCAAGTTTCGGCCTAAACCAATAGACCTTTCCCCTTGATTATGACACACCACGGCCTGCGCCGCAGCATCATTGATATTCAAATGATCTACTTGTCATCACCCGTGTCGTGACCGGTCGTACTACTTTTTTTCTTATGCAGGTTTCCTTTATATCTTATTTTAATCCTTGTTTATTGTCCGTATCCAGGTCATCATAGTAAGTATGCAGGTGCGATTCCCAACCTGTCTTGGTCCTGGAGTGATACCATCCTGAACCGTCCCAGTGACTGACAACAAGAAAGAGTACTGCATGCTATTTATTTTAAGAGCTTGCCATAATTATCTGCAGGTATTCCAACTATGGTACTATGGTATCTCACCGCTAATTCATGCGTTAACAGCTACCTGAGATCGCATATATGTGATACTTATGAGTCCTTGTCTTCGAAATCTTTTGACCATGGCCAACCCTACCCATTTACTGCGTAACTTGATGGTATATCTCCTACATAATATCCCCTTTGGACTCGGACGTAGCTGCCTTGCTCTTGGAAATGTGGAATGTGACTCTACCCGCAGGTTCACCATTCCCAAGCAACTCGAGTCCAACCGCTGTCAGGGTCTGTTAGTCGAGTACAACTCGTTTGAATACCCTCTGACTCACGTGCATTGGAGTTCTCGAGGAGGTCACCAAGACTTTGATTATTCTCCGTCTTCTTGATGACCTTGTAGCTGAAGAAGCAACGGCGAGCGAACACCTCGATTTCAATAGAGGAGGACTCCATGGCATCACTAACTCCCCATCAGTCTTAGCCTACAAGACATTTGCAGGGCATACAAGGTTATACTATCCTTCCAAACAGCAACATACTCGCCATCTTTGGTATACTTGGTAATCTTCGATTGCTTCGTGAATCCGTCTCCCTTTATGCGGATGTAAAATTGTCCACTGAATAACCCGATTTTTTCTGGCAGTCCACTTGCTTTGATGTCTACGACCATACTCGTCAATAGCACCTCAAACCTGCAGCCAACTAAGCGCACCAGTGATCTCGACCGACAACTTGGACGGATGGACAGAGTCATCGTCCAGTGACGATGTCATGTCAGGTACTTCAGTGGTTGGAGAAACGTTCCGAGGTGGAGTTTGGTCTGACATGGCGTCCTGGCAGTATCCCAACTAGCTTGGATGGTAGTGGCAGGCCGTGGGGATTAGGGAGCAGACTTGTTCTCACTGATTTTTATATGATCGCAGTCCGCTTTGTCCTGGCGCAACACGCCCATTCATATCCATTCGGCGACCTCCAGTATGGTATGGCGGCATGCCATTACCGCAAATTGGAAGAGAAGGGCGTTGTGACAGTATGATCACCTCCTGAGGAGTCTATTGTTCGTTCGAAACGATGACTGAGAAGGGAATAGGACCCTTTTAGGATGTCTCATATCCTCAGTTTCTTAATCACTAGTAGAATTTCTACTAAAGGCTGATCACAGAAGACGGACATGGAGGTAGCTCGCCCGACTTGCGAGGTAAAGCACAAACAAGCCTTGAGGCTTTATTGCTGCTTACGCCTGATGGCCAACATATAAGCAGTGCTACTGATCGCCGAGAGGATACGCAAGTCACGACATGACGAACGTTCATGTTCGCTAGATGCTCGTATTTGGATTGCGCCCGCACATGCATAACGCACCCAAGTAATTCGAAGGTTCTTAGCGGCTTGTAGTATGGCTTCTAGGCTCGGTATACGCATGACTGTATCGAAGTAGCTCCCTTTGGTCATGAACAAGTGGATATCTCATCATACCTTCGTTCAAGAACCAGGCGTGTTTGGCGATTTCACAAGGACGCGTTGTCGTAAGGGCGGGAATTTGATCGAACTTTACAGTCAGCCTTGAGAAATACTGTATTCTGAATGAAAGATGCATGTGCATGATATTACACCCGTAGTATGGAAAATGCAGTTTAAAGCTTCGGAGCGTCCGCAAGTCAGGGTATCATTTTCCACGAAGTATATAGCATCCTGCTGTCTGCCTAATAGTTTTCTGTCGTGGTACTCGGAGACACCCATACAAATTCCAATGTATCATTATATTATTTGCATGTCCATGTAGTGAAAAGTACTGTATATACAATGCATCAAACAACACGCGTAACATCCACACTCTCAACCGGCTCTGCAAACAACGCCTCAAACTCCTTCGGACTATGTCCAATCACACCAAAAACAGTTTGGAGCGTACGCCCAAGGTACTCCAGCTCCTGAGTCACGCCTTTCATAGTAAGAGCATACGCAAAGAAAAGCAGCTGTCGAGACCCTTTCACATCCCTATTCCTGACTACATCCAATTTCCGGATTGCATTGACCTATAAAAGGATAGGGTATCTATCAGATCAATTTCGATGATGGATTTCGGAGACGTACCAGACGCTCCCTCGATTCCTCAGCTGGTGGGAGGTACGGAGGTAATGGAGCTTTCAAGCGAAAGGCGGATGCGAGTGTAGAGAAATAAAGAACGATGTTTCCGACCATATCTCTTCGCTCCTTATTCACGGGTAAAATGAAATCTTTCCTTACGGACTGAACGATGTTACGTCAAAACAAATCCATCATAAAGGAACGTAGATTACCGTAATCCACTCCTCTCGAGTAGTGACGCAACGCATGCTGTGCAGCCTATCCAGGATAGTCTGGAGACTCGTCAATATCGCTCGGTAGAGTGCTATAGGGAAAGGTCCCTTCAACCGAGGTTCATGCTGTGTCTGAGCCAAAAGATCTTGCAACTCAATGAGCTTCCTCTGGAGGTGCAATTCCCTGCAGAGTTCGGATTAGCGACAGTTGATGCATAGTAAGCCCACACAAACATAGCCATGAATTCGTGAACGTATTTGTCGAGCTTGGCTTTAGCGGACCTGGGCAGGAGCGACGTCGTCTCGTCCGCACACTGCGTCTCGGGCTCATCTTCATCTGCGTCATCTCCTACGCGAGGCACGCCTGAGTTGGCTGCCACCAAGTGGGTGTATAGCCATCCGATGTTCAGACAAAAGCTAGGCGCGACAGATCAATATTTGACGTGTTCAGCAAAGACAAACTTACTCTCCCAGCTCTCGACTGAGCTCCCTTCGCGCTTCTGAAGGCCACCAGAAACGAGATACAATCGCAGCCCAGAGAACACCAGCGGTAACCGCAGTCGAGCGATAAAATGCAATATCGATCACAGATACTTCGGCTTCTCGGACGTTGTACCTGAAAAACGACAAGGAAAGCAGGATAGATCAAAAATCTGTACGAGCAGCGAAGCTTCCGCCGACGTACGAATAAAGGCACGTCAAATTATATGTCAAAAGGGCAAATCTCCCTGTCGTCGCATACTCTGGAATCGCAATGACGTAGTAAAAGCAAGGGATCGAAAAAAAGAAACCGAAGATCGACAACACAATTGCATTCTCCGGGAAAAGGCTATAAATTCCAGCTGCGGCACAAGCTCCGAAACTTGAAGTGGTCAGAACAAAACGGGCGAAATGCTAAACAAGACAACGCACATAGTACCGAGGACACGATGAATGCTAAGGAAATTAGTCTAACAAATGAATCAGCAAGGACACAAGACCGTTAAAAATCATCTTACAGCTCCGATCGTAGGCGACATGACCCCAAAGAACTAAGGAGGAAAAAATCAGCCACACATAACAATGTAAAAGACGCCTGTACGCACAGAAATCAACGCCCATTCACCCTTATAATTCGTATACATCGGTCTCGTAGCATCAAAGAACGCAGGTGCAGCCAACACAGCAGTGGACATCCCCACTTTGAAGGCATATTTCATTTTGCGCTCTTTCAAAATTCCACCAAAATCCCAAAGTGCGCGCTTCATACGACCAATAAAAGGGAGGTTTGCGGGATGGGGCGTTTGTATCGTGTTTGGAGCGTGTGGTCGGACTTTTGGGAAGAATACTTTGGTGTGATGGGGGGAAGTGAAATATGATGCTTTATAGCACAATGTCAGATTATGAGCAGCCTTGAAAGTAATCACTGACAGAGTCGGCGCAGTCCTGACCGCTTGGATTTCTCATACGCCAAGTTACGTCGACGCAATCGCATTGCAGATAAAAGATTTGATGGGCCGTGCAAAATATATCGGTTAAACCAGCCCGGAGTATCCGCTCTGACTTGTTTGACTGCATATATTCTGCTCATAGCATCCGTGAGAGAAATAAGCTCTCTAGAGAATTCCTGCAACGTGAAAATGAAACTGAACCACGACTTCTTGAGTATGGAACCTCTCGAGTAAAATTATCGAGAGCTTACAAATAGAGAAGGAATATGTGTTCATGTTCGCTGTTCATAAGGACATTGTCCAATGGGACTGAAGAATCGAATGAACTCCCCACAGACGAGGCAGCGAAATTGCTCCGTTTGTATAAGCGCATAACAGCATGGTTCGAGGTGCTCTCGAAAGTAAACAGCGCACGGTCGATCTCATCAATCAGAAGATGGAAATCGTGAGGTTGAAGTGGAGCTTCTCTTTGGACATGTTTGCTCTGCGCAAATGCCTCGCGTAGACGTTTGAAACTTGCAGTACAGGTTCTCTTGCAGCTGCTTGTGAGTACCTTCCGCAGAACAGATGACGTTCGACTCACCGTCAGGGCCTTCAATGGTGGACCCAGTTCATCAACTACATCGCCGAACATATCCGCCGCAGCTTGTAGTAGAATTTCATCTGCATCATCCCTCATGTCCGAACCGCAATTGGACATCCTCCTCCCCTTCCCCATAGGAGAACGACACCCGCTTGAATCATGCTCTCTTCCGATCGTTTGATTGCGTCGCTTCAGCGTCAAGCGTCCCTCGCTGTGAGCCTTTGTGAGTTCGTACTGCAAGCGGGTGCCGCTTCTCAAGCCATTCAGATGTTGAGCAAGACGCGTGAGGCTATCAACCGCGTCCTCGTAGGCCTTGCCTCCTTGTCCGCGCAGACCGCTGAACCATTCCGATTTGGCTTCTTCTAAATTCTTTTTGAGACTCGTAAAACTTGCCTGGTGGTTCTCGACTGCCTTGTGTATTTTATCCTGGCTAGGCTGGCGAATGGGTTCTTCGAGGAGGAAAGTGTTTGTGACCATGCCAAGGAGGGTGGCAAACGAATCCAAGGTCTTTGTCATGTTCAACTGAAGGTTCTCTGTGGCGCTCTTGGGCCATAGCGTGAAACACACGACGTTTGATATCAAGGTGCCGACAAGCACGACCGAGAAGACTTGCAGGAGTGTTTCCAAGCCTCCTTCCCTGATAATTCTAAGAATATATCAGTGACATGCTTCAAATATGACGCATGATAGATAGCCTACACAACAGATAATATTATGGCAGTCATGCTACACGCTGATAAATAGTCAGTATTAACACGAATTAAAGCCTTTGACTGACATACCTGAATTAAAAGTGGGTTTGTCCATCCACACTTTTATCCAAGTGAGACCCCACATACTGATTCCGACCCACAAAATGACGAGGGCGTCACCAAGCCACTCCCATCCTGGTATGACCTCGAGGGACCAGAACATGGACATGCTTCCCAAACAAACAAATGCTGCATAAAGAAATGCAATGGAGCAGTACGAATTAGCCTCCATCATTCCCCCCATAGTTTTTGCGGGGTTATAGTAAATAGCGCTGCAAATGATCAGCGTCGTGTCTAAAAAGAGGTAGAGGAAGACACATACATGGTGGCTATCATGTGACCAGTGGGCGCTGGGAGGCCATTCCCTGCTCCCGGTGTGGAAATATCACTGAGGAATCCAGAGAGATATGGTGAAAACGTAAAGAGAGAGGCAATCAGATATGCCACTGCGCATTTGAGAATGTTCTTCCACAAAATTGGTATTGTGGGTGTTTTCAAGGGAGGAAACCGATGGCGTGATAGCAATGTAGGAGCGGAAGTAGATGAAGGGCCGTTGAGGCGGGCTTTGGAGTTGTCTTCTGATTCAGTGGGATCATGATGTCCATTGGATAGCTCTACCGACGCCTCTAGGGTGTTGTGCTCCTGCGGATGCGATTGGAGGACATTGTCGAATGGGTCGCAGTCAGTAGAGGCAGCTTCTGGAGTCACAGATCCCGCTGAAGAGTGCTCGGAGCTCACAAGATGGCGTCTGTCGTGTGTCATAGGGCTCCTCAGCTGGCCCTCATTCTCCATGAGTTGTTCGAACAGCGACCATCGCGATTCCGGTAGTGGGGGCCTGGGGCGAGACAAACGGACAAGAGAATGCCTAAGGTTCCGAGCACCAGCCATATTAACTCCTGAAGGAGGCGTATGAGCAACAACGTAGGAAACACTTCGATTCCGGCTTGGTCGTAAAGTGGACGACGGAAGAGAACCATAAGAAGGAATTGGGCGCATATGTGGAATACTAGGCTCTCCTAGGGTGATTTGGCCTGGAGAGCCCACAAAATGGGCACCACCATAGACTGGTGCATCACTGTAGAAAGACAAGTACAGAAGGTCATCCTGTGAGTTGTTCTCGTGAGCCTGAAATGACATGTTTTCGCATAGGACTTCAAGCTTCGATCTCAGGACCTGATGAGGTAACTGCCTTCAATGTGGACAAGGCGTGGTAGTGATCAAAGTGAAGGTATTAGTGGCACTAGTGATGGTTCACGACGTCGCGCTTATATGACAAGGCCCGTGCCAGTGGAGCCGATATTAATTGCAGACTTAAGTATAGCTTGGCGACAGACCGAAGAACATTATTTATGTTTGATTTATGTAATACAGTGGACCCGAACATTATGTAAAATATTTACACATGTTGACAACTTGAACGTTAACTCTTGACCGGACCAATAAATTGTTGTACCACTACTTATATGATTTGACTTTGTGTAGCATGCAAACTTGATGCAAACAGATGCAGGCGCAGCATGCAAATAACCTTCTGCGGTTGCCGGGAACAGCTCTCTCTTCACAAGCCAATTGAACTTCCTATCCTTTTGAATATTTTCCCATCGTCTGATATACTATGGCTCATAAAAGAAAATGCACAAACGCCAGCTCAGATCAACATCATCTGCTCAGTCGACTGTTAACATATTTGCCCCCATCTAGTCCATTAATTGGGTCCCCTCATAGTTCGCTGAGTCACGCCGACGAATGCAATAGCATCGTCAAGCGGTTCGAATGAGGAGACCTTGAAAAACACGCAGCATACTTCCTCGTTGCTCAAGCAGCCAACTGCAACGTCCTAGGGGTACAAAGCAAGCGTGTCCAGAAGCAAGTGCCAACCTAGACCTTTTTTTGCGGGTGCTCGACCTTGGCTCGACCGCATCCAAGGCGCCGCGACGCCTTCACTTCAGCCGAATTTCCTGCCACAACGGTTTTAAGTAGAACCAGAGACAGGCCCTGTGGAGCAAGGTAAAGCGAGTGGCTTGTCATGGTGCAGACTCAAGCCCGGGCCCAGTCGATAGATAGGGGAATATTCACCAGCTCGAAGAAGACACCCCTGAACCGCCAGAAAAGAAACGATACCCCTTGTAACAGTTAATTGCATCATCACATCTCCCCTGATTAGTACGACGCACCTGCAATATTCTCGCATTGTGGGCCCCTAATGTCCTCGAGGGTCAAGTCATTAATCACGTCGGCTGCCCTGAATTCCCGTGCTCTGAGTGGGACAACATTATCACCGGTCAGCCCGTTAACCTTGATGGCGTCCTCTCCAACTTTATGCAGGTCCAGAACTCGCGACTGTCACTACTATGTCGGATTGGCTTTCCGCATGTAACTGCCTTGCGCAAGCATACCGCTTCGCGCCCCCCCCATCGGACACATGAACTTGATGAACCTACGGAAATCACATAAACACTATGTTTTACGCACATCCCCATGGCACCCATGTCACTTCAAAATCATCAATTTCGACAAAGTAATCAGAAAGCGGGTAGGCTTATGCCGTAACTTGGAACTTACCAATTTCGAAAAATTTATGGGTACTGACTTCTCTTACTTCTTCTCTTATGGTCGAAACTGCGTGGAAAGCTTAGAGGCTGCATCTGAAGGCAAAACCCCCGACAGGGAGGAGCTCTGCTGACGCTAGTAGGTCTACGGCTTTTGCACATATTCCTCTTCATTTTGGCATCACATACGTGGTTGCGACTAGCAACCACCATGCATGTGAGCACGAGGAGGGCCCGGGTGGCTGTAGTCCACGGCTTTTGTATGACGGTCGCTCTATCGTGGACCTGCGTCACCATCGCCAGTCTGGATTGACTGATCAGTGTCAAGATGTCCCACTGCACATTCTTCATTCTTCCGAGTCGCCATGTAAAATTATTCTTTCCCTGTTACTCAAAATTTCGTCAACTCCTCAAAGCATCATCTCTCCTCGCTTCAATCAAATCAAATCAAGACAAATGCAAATGCAAATACGTATCTCAGCCTCCTTTCGCCGTGCGCCCCTTCATCTACATATAGCAATCTAAACAGAGATCTCCCAATCAATATGGTCTCAACAGTCAGCGCGATGTTGATCCGTGTAGCGATTCTGGCAACTCAGATCTAGCGCCCAACATTTGGGTATCTTTTCATGTGCCTGGTAGTCTGCATCCTGCTGTGTTTCCATTTCCATTTCCTTACTACCCCTACTCGAACTAAGCAGATCCAACGTAGTCGTGACTCGTGATGTGGCCTCTCGGGAGCTTTTTGAGCAGGTCGCGCAGCCGACGCCCATCACGCTTATATATATGCATCCACATGGACACTCAAACTTTCGCTGCATCTGGCCAAATGCATGAGCACCATGACACAGTATATAAAGCCACCAATAACGACATCCGCCGCTTTCTCCCGAAAGCAGTCCTGCATCTGAGGCCTGTCATGCATCACGGTGGCAAGTCTACCTGAACATGAACTCCAAACCCGCTGGATTTAGTTGACTGCACCAACGCGGCGGGCAAGCATCCACCATTTTCTTCTTCGATATACTACGTAACAGTACAACAAACAAGACAGACACAGTGCGACTAGTGCTCAACACAAATAGTACGCAAAGAAGACTTTCAAAACGGAGATGACTATTCAACAAGGGTCTATCAAAACACAAAACGAAAGCAAAAAGGAGATGAGGCACGACATACAAATATATCAACTAGAGTAATAATTACGATTCGGCGTGACGGGGAATGAAAATGAGGAATGTTTAGATTCGTGGGGTAATGCGAGTTTCAGGTCCGTAAGGTCTAGTGTCCGAGCTGCCGCTGTCCGTGGAGAATATTAAAACGTCCAGGCTAGATCACAACGTCCGAAAAGTACTAGATGTCCGTGAGGGGTCATAACGAACGTGAGCGTAACCATAACATAAGAATGCAAAAAGGCACTGTCCGTAAGAGATTAGCTAAAGTCCAGTCAAAAGTGAAGAAACGAGGCCAGGCGGGGAAAAGCGTCAATATAATAGCGTGTCCAAGTCATGAGAGCCAAGAGTCCGTAGGTCGGGAATTAAGTTTTTTTTTCCGAAGTGTGCACACGGACTGCTGTCACCAAGCATTTTCGCTATCGCTAAATAGGCTACAGCCCTGACAGTCGCTTTTGTACCTTGGCCACCGAATAACCCAGCAGGGGGAAGCGTGCGCTGAGGTTGTTCATAGCGTAAAGCATGGTCCCAATTTCACTACGGACATCCGAGCTGCTGACGAGTGGCCATGAAGACTCGATGACATTGAGTTCTCGAATCAATGTGTCCACAGCGCACGTCCAACAAGGCTGCGTCAAGAAATTAGTCAATCATTCTGTGTAGCACACTCAAAAAGATACTCACGCCGATAATGGGATCGAGGTACTCGTAATCTGTGTCAGCGATATGTTTGATGATGGATACAAGACACCGCGCAGCCCGAAGGCATTTTTCATACGAAACAGGGTCTTCAGCACCAAATGGATAATAGAGATTTATCATCGCAGCGTGAGCTAGCGTGTGTGTCGCAATGTAGGCGTGTTTCTCGTCAGGCACCGTGGCGTCGAGTTGATGTACCGGAATAAGGGTCTGGATAAAACGGGCTATCGTGTGTTCCAAAGTTTGAAAGTCGTCAGTAAATGCGTTCGACATTACTAAAGCTGCAAGTTGATCAGAAAGTAGTACTAGTCTGGAGAAAATGGGCCTACGTTGGTCCCAGGTTGATGCGAGGTGGTGCGCACGTTCGAACAGAGCGGATGCTTTGACACGGAGGGCCAGTGGGGAAAACCCTCCGCGGACGTTTGTGACCTGATGTTCAAAGAAGCTCCGAACAGTATGGAAGCTGTGCAAATCATCGATCTGACCCTGAGAAGAGTGAGTCAGTATATGTTCTACCCACTGATAACGTAAACGTACTGCTACATATTCTTCCATATCTTGCGGCCACGGCATTGTGATGGACGCGTATCCATCTGAACCATGTGGAATGGTCACTGGTTTGTGAAGTACCACCGACCAGCACCGATCCAGGACAAATACATGCCAAAATGTCAATATGCGCTCGCCCTGCTCGATAGCGTCTTTCGGGGGGTCAAGTTTGAAGGGTGAAATGGAGGCTGTGGTCTCAAATGATGATCGATTGGTCATTGCTCCGTGAAGGCCGCATTGAATAGCCAGTGATGCAGCAGCGTTGGCATGGTAACTGCCTTCTAATGACCTTCCGTTTGATAGGAAGTACACGGACAGAAGACAGGATGCTTGGATGACATCAAGCAACCTGTTTTGGTACTGGATGGCATCACTGAGAGAGTCGAGGGCTCGACTCAAGTAATGAGACTCGTGCGTGCTAAGGGGGCCTGGCCTGGAGATATAGCATGCCCACAAAAATATAGCGTTAGTGAGGACAGGGTGATGCTGCTCCATGACAGGTCGAGTGAAAGATTCTCGTAGTCGGCCCATGTGCAGACCCAGGAGGGACTGTCGAGAATGTGAGAAAAAGACGTCTACGAGTGTTTGAGCGAGCTCTATCGTGGGTTGTGGTTCCTCATGGTAGATATCCGTAAATGGCGTAGGTGAGGGTGAGGGAATGCCCTGTATCCAAGAGCTTTGAGGGGAATTGTTTGCTGTAAAATATAAGACTTAATGCGAGATAATCACAGCGGATCAACACACCGGAAGGAGAGAAGGAAGACACTGAAAGTGAGAAGCCTGTGCTTGCCGGAGAGCCAGTAAGGGAAGACGAGGAGCTTTCTGAGCGACCATGACGATGCGGATCATGTAGAGTTACGGATGGCGAGGTATACTCAGGATCCTCGAGCTCTCGTATACGCTGTTCTAAACGCTCGATATGTTCACGGAGAAGTTGAGTTCTCGTCTTTCCCTTTCCATCGTCGTATTGACAGGCGTCATGCTGTTTTGCACGAACACATTGTTGACAGGCTGGTTTGCTACCATCACATCTCTGATGACTTGATTAGCGACTGACAGAGTATCAGGAATATATGATGACTTACCATCTTCCTCTTTCTGGACAAGGCGCGTTTAAGCATGGTTAGCGAGTTTTGATGAATGATAGACGAATAGAGAAAATACCTGCAACGCAAGCATGCTTTTCCCCTCTGGAGAGTTGGCGGGGGCGTGGTGGACTGATTACTGGCCATTATGGGAACGGATACTAAATATACACGAATGAGAGTGGAACTAATGGGTGAAACCGCATCAACGAGCTGCGGAGTACAGGCTTGAAGAAGAGTAACATACCAAAGAGCCTTGTGGATGTGACCTTGGGGAGACGCTAAAGATGAAGAAAGAGAGGGAGTATGAGTACTCCAGGCATGAAGTGAACAAGTGAGACCTAGTAGTAGGGGGGCGGTGACACGAACTAGTCAGAAATAATTTACTGAAAGCACATGAACAGTGTGCTCAAATAGTTCCTGAAGCCGTGACTTGTCTGGTTGATCAGATAGCAGAGCCCGCGTGATGTCGGACAAACCTTTGACTGGTTAGTTCCGCCGGAGATCCAGGAAACTTCCGAGGTTTTACGATCCCGACAAAACTCGATGATGATCCACATGCAAGGGCGGTCTTTGGTGGCTGTTTGTTTCTATTAGGATCCTTTGCTGGTCAAATCTCACAACGGTCTTCCTATCCCGTGTCCGTCGTCTCAGAGGTTCATAACCTCCAGGTAATACTAAAAATCTATCACTTGGCACAGATTCCCACTTATTGCTGTACAAGGTCAATGACAACACAGCTTTTACCCGGTATTCAGACTCATCACGGATTTCAATGAAATCCGACCGTATAGGTACGCCGCACAAAACAATGTGGTAGTACTTTCACCTCCTCTCTCGCAAACAAGCCTGACGAGTCGCGCGAAACTATTATCTGACTTCTGGCTGTTAAAATCCGCCAAGGCAGATAGGTTCTTCGTCATCCGACGGAATGAAGCAGGGCCAACCATCTTCGCCACGTTTCTCTTCATATCCGCGGAATGGGTAACGACCTACGTTTTTAGGACTTTTCAGACAACCGGCCCTGCAATATTGAATTCTTCATCTCATCTAGGACTCCCTTCATGTCGGACTGCGTGGCGCTAAAACATCTGTGCAGACAATCCATCTTACGACACTCCAGTATCAGATCTCTCAGGTTACTTCCATTCATCGGTCCTTTTATTCCCTCGGTCCGCAACGGGACGGAATGTTGCGACTAACAATATCTTGGAATCAAAACTAACAGTCGACGTTGAGCTACTACCAGAGACTGCGCCAATGTATTTGCTCTACATGCTCCCATAGAAGGCAGACTTGATACCGTTAACATGCCTTATCAGTATGTTCAACTTCTACGTTGCTTTATCTTGCACGCTTCACATCAAAAAACTGTTATCGGCAGCTTCCATCATAAATCATGCTGGATTATTTTCTGCAAGCATAGTTTACCACACTGCCCGTGATACATTGCATCAACCATCTAGCCTTATAAATAATTAAGGTATCAAATAAGGTGCGCCACAGTCCAGTGCAAAATTGCTATTGAATCAGCTTGCATTAAGTTTGAGATTCTGCTAAAGCGCTCAAGCTAAGGTTTGATGGTGTACCTTCTCCCCCGCATAACCTGCCGTCCTCGTGTTCACAGAAGTTACGGTACTCCAGGGTGCTCCGCTCTACCGTTTGCCTTCTGCCATGATGCCCTTCATAACCGACGCTGTTATGAGCAAGTTATGATCGCGGGTAACTTCTTTCCCGGGCTTACCCCATCACCTGATGACGTCAACAGATCTCGAGGCTCTGTTGTTCATTGCATGGCTTTACACCGCTCTTTGATCAATTTTCCGACTCGAGCATAATTATATGTTGGGACTGATCGTATCCATATTACATTACTAGTCTGACAATGCAAGATGTCGAATTCCACGACATCACCTTGCACTGGCAAGTCAGCCTGAGAACGCTCGAGGTTTGACGATACTTTTCAGACTCTTCCTTCATCTCCGTCTCAGCTGCCATTTGCCCGTTGATGAAAAACCATACTTCTGTTCCCCCATCGCTTCTGTCCCCTATCGTTCACAATGAGTATCAGGGTACACACTGCCTCAGAATTTTTATTGCAAAGTCCCAACCTCCGTCTTCTTTGAATCTGAGCTTCGACTGCACAGGCGCAAGCAGCAAGCTTATCTCTCCGAGGGCCTGTCTACATTCCGTACGTCATTGCTATCACATACAACTAACTCTCATCCTAGTGCAAACTTAATATTTTTGTTTCTTAAGTTAGCGTTTAGACACCCACCACGTTATTCTCGCTAGTACATGTCCGGGGCCGGGTATCGGTATCGGGCACAGATACTGCTCTGCGTTTGTTCCCGATCTACGTGTTAACGCACGCCGCGTGCCTCGTACCAAGGTCAGTTGGTCTAACGGTGCCGCAATCACAACATCATTTCTATCAAGCTCGCACGACGGGCAGTACCTGTATCGTTCGGGGCCGTGCACAGACTAAATACCACCTTGAACCATGGTCCAGTATTCCAATTCTCCTCGATACGTTCGGTTCCGCTGACATTGATCGGCGACTACCTCACCGTCACAAATGCAGCCGTACCCTGAGCACCCACAGTAGTCTTTTTCTCCCCACCAGCAATAGATAAGAACCTGATCCACACCCAACCCCGGGTTCTACCCCGTTGAGATCCCTGCTCAGCATTTACCCTGACATAACCACTGATATCAACTCTCACAGTGGCAATTCCACACCTCGACATATTCGGTGCCGCTCATTTTTCCCATCTCGTACTCCGTGCTTGTGACACAGGCTGTTTTGATCTCGCTCGGAAATACAATGAGAGGGATCTGAGCTTCGAATTCTTTGTCTTGTGGGTCATTTTTGCCAGCGGTGGTATCATCTATGACTATTAATATTAGCGGGGATATTTCCAATGTCTCTTCGCGGGAGGTTTGTTGCTCCATTTGCAATAATCGTGGCATGATAATTGTCATTGATAGGCATCAACATATGCGTTTGTCGGTCCCCGATGACTTCTGAAGGTCAGGGACGTTTGCTTCCTATTGCCTCGGGAATTTCGAATTTGGTCAGGGAGTCGTCGACTTCTTGCGCTGAGTGCGCAAGATAATTACGAGAGTCTATATCTCTACGCATGGTATATCTGCATAAGGAATTAAATACAATATTCATTTGCACGCACATGTCATTCGTTCCTGACAGAATTGAGGAGGTCGTCAATTGCCGAAGGGCTTAAATTTTCAAGACTGGTAGATAACAAGAGGCTTCGCGAAGGTCATTTTGTTCTCCACAATGTCGGATGATCATTGATATCAGATAATGATGCATGATGCATGATGATACAGACGCCGTGCCGCCGGAACTCTTCGTACGATCACATTTACCTGGAAGCGGCCCCTGGACTGTTCAATAGATCAGGCCAACTCGAACCAACTGTAAAACTGTAAGAAATGTCCCGCCGGATAGTAAAATACTGTGAGTGCCTCTACGGCGCTAGAATTTTACGATCGAAGTGGTCAGCGAACCTAGACACATACATACACCCCATCAATCCGCTGTCATCGTGCAGAAGTGGGGTAGAATTCGAACCTCCAGTCCTATTTATAGAGGGTGATGAATCAAGCTATTGGAGACGAATCACGGGAAATGCCTCAACGCAATGCCTCGACATCCGTTGATCGTGCGCGCGAGGAATGTCCCTGCGACTACAAATGCATTGCGATATGACTCGCTTACCTATCATGGAGTGCCGCCAGAGACATCCGTTGATCGTGCGCGCGAGGAATAACCGTTAACCAGCGACTCCACATAAGTACTATGCAGCACATGCATGGATGACTTTAAACTCCGCTGATCGCGAGGCGACTGCACATGTACGAGCAAGTTACGCGGAGTTGCTAGACGAATCATATACCTCCACATCTGCTGCAGCGACCGCGATAGGTGCAAGTTACCCCTGAGGCGAATCAAACACCTTGGATCGTGAGAAATCTGCAAATGACATGCCGCCCAATATATAAACCAACCGTGATAAGTACAATTTACCTAAATCCAAAGCCAGAATAAAAGAATGGCCGTAAAAGTGTCATGTTAAATACGTGGTAAGTGTCAGATCCTAAGTAAGTCAGTATGAGTATCCGAGTTGAGTGAGCAGCAAAACCAAAACTCTGTGTATGGTATCACAATAAAATAATAGATGTGTGGTATAGTCTCTTTTCTTTAGAGCAATATGGTGAAGAAGGCTGCCACAGATGCAAGAAGAGTGAGGGAGACAGCGATATTTGATTTAGAAGATGCAGCGCCGAGGAGGGGGTTGCCTGAGCTGCTGGTCGAGGTAGCTGAGTTAGTCACCTTCGCAGGGTTTGGATTTGAGGTGCCGGTTGCTGTAGAGCTCAAGCCACTGGCAAGCTGTGCAAAACCGACAGCAGCAGGATTGGCACGGAAAACGGAGTACACATTCTTGAGGAACGTGTCACCAATTATCCAGGTGGGAACGTTAGAGCCACTGCCAACGCTGGTGCCAATGTCAAAGATACCACCAGCGCACATCTGAGTCGTAGCAGCCGAGATAGAACCGGAGATAGAACCGAGGTTCATGTCGGCAGGGTTGATCGTCCAACTAGAACCGCCGAAAGATATGGTGACTGTGACATCAGTGGTACAAGCTAGAAATAGATGAGTCTTCTGTTTGTCCAACATTGTACAAGTGATACTGACGGAATGCGTATAGGCCTGCGTATGCTCCCGTAAGCGCTTCGGAGCCTGGAACTTGGGCCCAAATATCTGCGGCAACGGTGGAGGGTGCGGCGATGAGGGTAGTGCCTGTGTCGATGGCAGCAAGGGAACTGGATCCAACACTGACCGTGTTGCCTTGCACAGAGAGCGCTGTTCATTTGTGACCGATCAGTAGAGCGGCGATATAACAAAGTAAAGAAGCTAACAATTAACATTGAGCAACCAATACGATGCCGGACCGGTTAGGTCCAAGTACTCAATGGAGCCCTGGTACAAGCTCGAGTTTGTTCCACCAAGAGTGAGGACACCACCAGGGGCACTGCTCATGGTGGATGCGTCGATATAGCGTGCAAGGTAGAAAGAGAACAAGGGTTCTGAGAGCTGGTTGGCATTATAGAGAGCTTGCCAAAACGGGGTGGCATTGAGGGCAGAAATGGTGTTGAATCCAAGACCCATGATACCTGAGAGTTCGCCATCGATCAAACCAGATGTAGTTGAAGAAACAGCCACTGCGACCGAAAATAAGCCTGAATCTAACTCAAGTCGAGATAGACGTACGTAGTTCTTGTTGAGTGATAGTGAAGCCACCGAAGGTGACAGTGTCTTCGGCGACAGACCCTTTGACTGATCCTGAGCCATAATTAATCTGCAGTGGAGTGCCTGACGACTGGAATGTCGAGGATTTTGAGGTAGTAAACTCATATGATGCGCAAGCGGAACATGAGGATGTCGCAACCCAAAGGTCTGAAGAACCAGTGTCGAGAACAAGATCAAAATTCTGGGGCCTTGGAGACGATAAGTATTTGTGAAGATTGTTTCAATATTGTGACTCACGGAGTCCCAATGCTCACGACACTCGAATAACTGGAATCGTTATCCTAATAGAATTATTATCCAAACTAAATATAAAAGCCCGAATTGCAAACCTCATCAGTGATTGGGACTGCAGCGGTGTTTGCACGCTTGGAATATGTGGCACTTGTTGGCCGAAAACCATATTTTGCCTGTAATGCTTCGACGGCTTTCGGTAAGTTTGCGACTCTATTTGTTTGACTACGTCTGACGATTGGGACATGAATAACACCTGCATCCGGGTGGGGAGCAGCGAGAGCAAAGGGAAGGAGTGCGGCAGCTATTAGAGGTAGAGAAAACATCATAGAACAAGAAGGAGCTCGATGAGAGAGAAAGAAAGAAAGAGAGAAAGTACTTAAACACAAGACTAGCTTGCGTGAGTGGGCTTGTGTCAAGAGGAAACTGAACACTTGGCCTTGCGCAGTGCAGGGCTGTGCAAGCTGATATCTCTTGGCTTCCACGATTAAAGTTATGACAACCTTGTTCCCACCCATGTGGGGTGATTCTGGACCCTAATTCGAAAGGACAATTGTTTTCAAGCAGCCTTCATCGATGCCATCGATGCATCCTTGTTTCAGACTCATAATTGACTTTAGTCGTGCTGCAGATTTTATTCGAGGAGGAACTCGAACTGCGAATTTCCAAACTCATGCGATTACAGTCATGATGCGCTAAATTTCAAAGTTGCGGCAGTGCGTCAGATGACCATGTCATGATCAACTCGTGTACACAGCCTTGGCAAAATCTGGCTGTAGGCTCTAGGTACGGACTCGCTTTGGCGCAGCCACTGTTTTGTATATCATCCTCGGTGCTGTGCATGTGTCCGCAAGAGCCATTCGCATCAGCGTTTCGGGAGGTTGTTAGATCTCGCCATGAACCTTACTTCAACGAGTCCTTGTTCCATCGCAGGTAAGGTAAACATATGATTGCCCCAATTCGATTATCTGCTTTCCCTGTTTCTCAGCGTCTCTCGCGCGTGTCATAACACTGCGATCTAGAATACCTCGGTACGAGGCCGCGTGATGATTATCTTTGTTATCTTAGCTTTATTGCTATGACACTGTGTCCATGTTCTGCCAACGTTTCGTAAGTTCCCTCGTTCCTTTCATCTCGCGATGCATTCCCCTTCAGCGACACGTGCATGAGGTCAACTTGGGTCCAGTTCGATGTCGAGGCCCAATACCGCATGTCCCGGCAATTACATCGCTTGCATTTCACTTCTCCGTTTGCGTCATCGATGTCTCTTGCCCGTGTACAAGCATGCTCTTGTTGCTTTCTTGGCTGTCCCATACAGGATACCACCACAATTGCTTGTATTAGCGGTCCTACTAATAAAGCACTGTTTGTTTTCCCCGCAAGGACATAAATTAGGGGTCACGGTAATAATAAGGCACCATATAAGGATACGCGACCCTCATTTTTTATCGAATATGGAAGGCGTTTTGTGTGCATCAAACGCGTGCTCGACGACTGTCAAACCCATTCATCACATCCAAATCCCTGGCCCATGAAACCGTGTCCGCATAGACACCAAAACACAAAATGAAAAGATCCCAAGACTCCGTATCGTCTCCCCGAAAATCATCTAATCACAAAAAAGCTAAGGTAGCGCCTAACCAGGTCCACCACGCGAGTACAGCACGCGAGGATGATCATGATGCTGGTGAAGCGGAATGGACCCGCGTGGAAAAACGCAAGACTAAAAAGAACAAGAAGGTCGAAGCCAAACACGATGTGTGTCTTATTAGTGCCTTCCTTTGTCGTCCGCAGCTTTTTTTGAATGAGATATATGTTTCTTTCTGGTTTTAGGCACTGATGCCCAGATTCATGTACGTGAACGGTGAGATCGTAAAGAGAAAAGATGCTGTCCATATAAACGTGAGTCACTTGTTTTTAGGAGTCCTGGATATATTGACCCTGCGTCGTCGTCGTAGGACGTTCGAGATTTGGTGTTGCACATAGTCGCAGATGCACCTCCGCCTAACTGGGTCAAGGTTGAGGTATGTTTTCACAAGTTTCATCTCTGGATCATAGTTTTCACCATCATCTGTCCAGCACGCCCGATCGATTGAGAAAGTCGTAACACTCCTCATACCTGGAATCCTTCCTTCTACCTTGGCTCTTCCGCCCCTGCCGACCTCAGCCACCGTTAACCCAAATATTCCACTCCCAATTCCACTTCCTGCGGAATCGCACACTCCCATTCCCTTCATCGCATCTACTTACAGCCATGCATGCCCAACTCGTGCTCCAGGCGACCAAACTCGGATGTACTCCGTTCTCAGCGAGTTCTTCCAATGCCAGGTCACACCACAGGAGAGAGCCAAGAGACAAGCACAGCGAGCCTGTATGTATGCTATCTATAATATCCTTGCCAAGATTGACGATGGCCTCGTGTAGCACAACGTGCCTTCGATGGCACACCGGCATTGTACTTGTTAACGTTGAGGGAGATGATAGAGAACGAGTATCCAATTCCCTCATACATGGCTGATGTATTTGAGAAGGGACCCGGTTGGATCGAGACTCCACAGGCATCAGAAGAATCACTGTTATTGCTTCCAGCAGATAAGCTAGAATCAAAAATATATGCTATCGATTGTGAAATGGTCCGTGACTGCAGAGCTGGATGTAGTGTCGCTAACTCAAACCAAACTCCAGTGCTTGACAGAGGACGGCAAAGAACTCACCCGGGTTTGTATGATCGATTACGAGAGCGGAATAGTCGTATACGACAAACTCGTCAAGCCCCCAAAACCAGTCACCGATTACATGACTAGGTAAGCGGGATCTGACATCTGATGATCAAATCTCGATTCTGAAGATTGTTTCAGATGGTCAGGCATCACAGAATCTTTGCTCGCATCGGCTACGACAACTGTTGCTGAAGTTCAAGCACAGATCATGCCCATCCTCGCACCAAAAGATGGGCCGACCTCCATCCTGGTCGGACACTCCCTTGAATCTGACCTCCGTGCCCTGCGGATCTGCCACCCGAAGTGCATCGACACCGCGGTCGTTTACCATCACCCACGCGGCCGGCCGTTGAAGCCCGGGCTTGCGTGGCTCACCAAAAAATGGCTGAATCGCGAAATTCAGACACGGGGTGATAGTGGACACGACCCGGAGGAGGATGCGCGGGCGTGTATTGACCTCCTGCGGTCGAAAGTAAGATACGGCCCAAGCTATGGGGAATTCAAGACTGATTTTGAGAGCATATATGAGCGTATGGGGAGGGCAAGCGGGAGGGGAGGACCAGGATCTGTACGGAGTGTAGTGGTGGACCATGGAAACCCTGGTGTGATGCATGGATCCAAAGCCAGCTCGAATGTGCCATGTACTAGCGACGCAGAAGTACTCGATGGACTGTTACAGGCTATTCCAGCACACGAATATGCATTTGGACGGTTTACCGGTGTTGCAGATGCACTGGGCTGTGAGTACCGTATAACTGTTCGCCCCATTGTATATACTTATGATTTTTAGGGCTAACACCAAAGACGTCCGCTGGAGAGACCCCAGTCGTCACCCCAGCTGAACCATCGCCCGTTATTCTCGCCAACGCCCAAGCAACTCTTAACAACCAGCTAGTCACCCTCTACGCGTCTCTCCCCGCACGGACGGCATTGATCATTTTCACCGGTCACTCGGATCCCCGACGGATGGCCAGCCTAAATGCCAGGAAATCGGCATTCGAGTCTGCTATTAGGAGCGGGAAGAAGGCCGAAGACATCGATAAGGCAGATTGGTGGACAGCTAGTGAAGGGCGTGAACTCGAGGAGGAAGTGGAGAAGGCGAAGAGAGGATTGTTGTTTTTGGGAGTGAAGTGAAGTGCAAAGGATAGGTTTGTTGGATTTGCATCTCGTTGCTGTCTCATGGTGATTTTCCCTGTGCATATATCTCCACTCTGGCATATTTCATCTTGTGGTTTTATGGTTCATTCGTCCCAGTCCAAACCAAGCACTCCTTCCTTTCCTCCTCGTACAGCGGCTTCCACGGCTTCTGCAAGTTGTCTCAGCGTCCTGGTGTCTTCATCTAACTCTTGAGGCCCCAATAGGTCGTTCTTAAGCTGCCTAGTGTCAACTCCAAGGGCGCGATGTAAGGCATCCTCTCTATCTGCACCTCTGAGCTTGTCTATGGAAGTGAGGAGCTCTGGTAGACGAGGATTCAACTCCAGCACGCGACGCACAGCAGCGGAAGTAGCTAACAGACAGACAAAAGGTTGAACGCAGGAAGGAAAAGTTGTTGAATGGACATACCGATGGCTTCGTATTGGTGAACTTGTAGCGGCCTTGGGTCATCACGTTTCAATGGGTCAGGATATGCTGATTCTTCGGGTACGTAGGGCCAATTGAGAGAAGTGAGAGGGCGTAGCGGCTTTGGATCGTCGACCGTCTCTTCTGCGGATGAAGGTGGTACTGCTAATGTTCTGTCTGAGCAAGGGTCTAGATGAAAGGAAGGAAATGTACCTTCATGAGTCACGGCTGAAGTTTCAGTAGAGCCGCAAGATTCTGTGAGGTGACTTTTTGGATGAGATTTAACTGGCGTGTGTTTTTGTTATACCTTTATGTCGTTTGTAGCATGCAACGGAGCAGCTGAAGATAGATATGAGCAAACGCTTTGAAACGCGATGACACAAGGTAAACATACTAGACAGTCGCCCTGCATTTCGAGCATGTATATTTTGATTCGTTTTCATTACAGACATGGCAAGATCGAGGGGGCATCGTCGAAGTGGACCGTCAAGCGGGCTTCAGACAGTTTCAATTTAATACCGCGTGGCACGTGACCACTGCATTCCTCGGATGTTTTACACCGTTGAGTTTTGGACGAATTCAGCCTGCTCGTTCTTAAGCTGCAGTAGCAGCGTCATTTTTGTTTCATTCTTCGACTGCAGCTGAAACAACTTTACAAGCATGTCCGAAGATGTGACATACGTTGGAAGCGGGAGGTCGATCGATATCGAGCTTGGGGGACAAGAAGTCATCACAATCGATCTTGACAACCTCGATCCGAACCCGGAAGATGTATTGGATCTTTTGAAGGAGGGTCAGTGTAGAGTGTCTGTGTGGACAAAGCTAGCTGGCGAGTACTGGCGAAGGGGTTACCTAGCCGCAGCCGAAAGAATAGCTCATTCCGCTATCGAATGTACGTCTCCTAGCTCAAGTTCGTCATATAACTTACCTGAACAATTCCACAGCATTACAGGCGAACGGAACGACAGCTTCATCTCCTCCAATATACGCCCTTCTTGCAAATATCCAGATAGCTCATGCTCAAAAGGCCCCCAAATTGGTGCTTTCAGAAGCTCGTGAGCTCCGTCAATTTCAGCTTTAGATACCACTGACATGTCGTAGGTGAGGATAAACTGACGAATGTGCGCCCAAAGGAAGAATATTATCGCGAAGCTGCTCAGTATCTCAACACTGGCGAGAGGGCTGCTGCAGAAGGTGGTGAGGGTGTAGGCGGAACTTTGGCATTCTTGACTCGAGGTACTGTGTTTACCTCGTTTAGTCTCCGACTAGCTTATCATGTTCTACAGGAATACAACAACTTGCGACGAGGTCTATGGATGATGCCATGCGTTCTTTTGAGGGTGTACTGGCTGAGAAACCCACTAATGTCGTGGCCCTCCTCGGCAAAGTAGGTCTATTGCCCCATGATTCTAGGTAGTTGGTGACATCTTGGTATCAGGCTCGAATTCTCTATGCTCGAAGGAGTTATCCTCAAGCGCTCAAACTATTTCAACAAGTTCTGCAACTCAACCCGCACTGCATCCCTGACCCACGCATTGGTATCGGATTGTGTCTATGGGCGATGGACTATAAATCAAAAGCAAAAGCGGCATGGCAGCGAAGTTTAGAAGTTGTAAGTACTGGCTTTAATGAATTAACATCACATGACTCAACGCATTCCGTAGAATCCGACAGATTGGCCGGCGCAGCTTTTGCTTGGACTCGAGTCCATTAACGCGAGTAAGACCGAAAATCTCAGCGAGCAAGATCGTGCGCAAGCGTTCCTTGCCGGCACAAAATTCATAGAGAAGGCTTTCAATGCCAATCAAAAGAGCGCTGCCGCCGCCAATGCTCTATGTGAACTCTTCCTCAGGAAGGGTAGCTACAAACGAGTATGTTATTTTTCGTTTCCTTCAGAGAGAGCGCACTTCATACTGCGTCATTAGGCATTGAAACTTGCGGAGCGCACTATTCAGTTCGCTGATACTCTTACGTTACTAACAGAGGGGAACCTCAGAGCTGCTCGGGTGCTACATGCAGAGGGCTCTCTCAAAGAAGCCACTAAATATTACACGACAGCCACAGATGGCCAACCAAAACACGTTTTAGGCGCCATTGGCATGGCACAAATGCAGATCCAGAACGGTAAGCTGACTCGAGAGAAGTAGAAAAGGTAACTAATTCCAGTTTCAGATGAGATAGCTGCAGCGATCCATACCCTTGATCTTCTTCTGCAGCCTCCAAATCCTCAGCGTTCTGTTGAAGCAATGGTTATGCTCGCTTCCCTCCGCGCACACCCCCGTCCAGGAGTTTCGAGCTCAGACTACGCTCAAGAAAAAGCTAAAGCCCGTGAACTATTCGATCGTGCTATCAAAACTCTCGAGCAAGACGATTCGCGTACATCCAATGGTCACATTCCGCAGCACACAGCCAGTTATATCAACGATGACTTGGATATGCATATTGAGATTGCACGACTTTGGCAAGAAGAGAGTCTCGACAGGACAACGCGGGCCCTTAAGGAGGCGCTGAGGCTTAGCGAGGCGAACGAACAGGTCGACCCACGGCTGCTCAATAATATGGGCGCCCTTCAGCATATGGAAGGCAACCTAGCAGAGGCGCGGGCCTTGTATGAAGAATCACTCACTAAAGCAGCTAGCCTGGGCCCGGACGGAGAGGGAATGTCAACATCGATGTTATACAACCTCGCACGGGTGTACGAAGACAGCGGCGACATTACAATGGCGAAGGAAGCATATGACAAGCTTTTAGCAAGACATCCGGAGTATGTTGACGGTGAGTGCAGGTTAACAGTGCTTGTATCTCTATCTGATTGTTCTCTAGCCAAGGTTCGACAAGCGCAAATGCTAGCTGATCTCAATCAATCAAACGAAGCGCACGATCTCTTAAAACAAGCCATGGCATCGCAAAACAACAACCTCAATCTCCGCGCGTTCTACACCTACTTCCTCATCCAAAGTAATTTCCCGAAACCTGCAAAGGATTTCGTCTTTGCCACCCTCAAAGATCACGACAAGCATGATGTCTATTCATTATGTGCCGCTGGCTGGATTCAATATCATCAAAGCCGGGAAAGTCGAGATCCGAGTCCGAAGGGCTTGGAAGAGCGGAGACGTGGTTTCCAGCGCTCTGCTGAGTTCTATGACAAAGCCTTGCTCTTGGATCCGCTCTGTGCTTTTGCTGCTCAAGGACTGGCTATTGTGACCGCGGAGGATGCCCTCGGGAGCTTTGGAGGTGGTCCAGCTACTTCTGGTGGAGACGATCCACAAAAGCGAATGAGGAATGCAAGAGACGCCCTTGATATCTTTGCCAAGATAAGGGAGTCCCTCAACGATGGCAGCGTGTACCTGAACATGGGACATTGTTATTATGCTCGAGACGAGTTTGATCGTGCTATTGAGAGTGTGAGTCTTCCATAGTCTATTTCACTATTTTACAGTTGGATTGACGTGCATATGCCCTAGTATGAGACAGCATCTGTACGATTTTACAGCGGCCATAATGTTTCAGTGCTCCTATGTTTGTGTCGAACATGGTATGCCAAGGCTAGCAAGGATCAGTCCTTTGTTGCTATGAGTACAGCGCTCAAATATGCACAAAAGGCATGATTAAATTTATGTCTTTTCACTTCCGTTGGGACTAATTTTTAATAGGCCCTCCACTTACAACCGAGCGACAAGGCTATCCTGTACAATATCGCCATGGTTCAGCAAAAAGCTGCAGAACTACTCTTTGGCCTGAGCCCGTCGAAGCGTACCCTGAAAGATCTGGAATGGGCAATATTGCAGGCCGGGCATGCGCAACGGTAAGATCATTTCGTTGACAGTATCTTGGCTCAATTAAAGAGTATCATTAGATTATTCGCTTCTCTTGCCGCGGACTCTGGCTCTGTCGTACCCTACAGTCGTGATATCGCAGACCAGCGTAGGAAATACGGTGAAAGTATGCTGAGACGAGGAGACGAGCATCTAGCAACACAAAAGGAGTTTGAAGCTGAAGCGCAGGCGAAACTCGTGGCTGCTAGGCTGAGGAGACAAATGGAGAAGGAGAAACTGGAGGCTATTGAGGTACGCACTTTCATATTTTTGTTCACGTTCTGTCTCTGAGCTACCTCCGCAGCAAGAAAGGGTCGAGGAACACCGCCGGCAAGCGGAAAAGCTTGCAGAAGAGCGTCGTAAGGCGAGGGAACAAGCTCAGGAATGGACAAGGGAGGTTCAAATGGAGAGCGATGAAGAGCGTGAACGGAAATCCAAGAGAGCCGCTAGGAAGGTCAAAGTCGAAGGGGAGAGTGGAGACGAAGGGGCTGAACCTAAGAAGAAGAAGAGAAGCGGAGGCAAGCTCAAAAAAGCTATTGATCAGGATGTCGACAACGAGCAGCTCTTCAGCGATGATGAAGTCGACAGCAAACCAGCAAAGAAGGTACGATGTTCTGATCTAGTTTGACTGCGAAGGTACTGAGCTTATCGAACCAGCGTGTCCCGAAAAAACGGGTGGTCAGAGATGATGAAGATCAGGACGCTGTTGGAGGACCACGCAAAAAGCAATAGTACGTCAGGCATCTACATTTTCTGAGCTTTTTTGCTAATTCTTCTCGCCAGTAAAAGCAAGGAAATTCTATCGGACACTGACGATGAGGAGATGTCATGATACCGGTAGATTTCTCAGTATTATCCATGTTACTTTCGTTCGCATTGGGCTCCTGTCGAGTCACCTTCACCATTTTTGTTTGAAGTTCAGAATTGCTCCGTATAAATATATGTTGTACCATGCTGATCTGAAGCGAACGCCTATCTTCTATGTTGTAGCTCAGGAGAAGAGCAAGGAGCCGTAAATATAGGTGTAGCTATTTTCTGTCCGTATGTTAGTGCTTACATAATTTATGCTTATTACTGCCCGCACCCGATTGTAAAGGTTGCTTCTCTGTTCTCCCCATCACTATGCGACGATCGTTCACTCCGTCATGATTCGAAGAACGTCAAGTACTCACTCGTTCATACGACATTTGAGTACTGAGTCGCCATGAGGAACAAGTCTTACAATTTCAAACTGCACTCAAACTCAGATATAACGGAGCATCGTCGGACATTGCACTATCTGCTGTAACTTAAACTTGAACCAATCATTTCAGCTAAGCCATCACTGACAATATCTGAGGTAGTTTAGTTTATCATGAAAGGTTCTGCTCACATAAATTTGTGCCATTCGACAGCGATGACCATTCTTCCAGACCAATCAGAACTCCTGAGTTCTCCAATGCTAGTAGTATAAAAGCAAGCAGTCTTCCTACTGCGTCCCCCCATCCTCAGAGTTAGCATTCGGGGTAATCCTAGCAGATTTCTCACCCCTCACAACAATGCATTTCTCCTTCCTTGCCACTATCGTTGCTCTAACAGCGGCATGTACGGCTGTCAGTGCATGCAACCAATTGCACCAACCTTGCAAAATTGACTCGGACTGTTGTTTTGGCTTGAAATGTTTGCCGGATGTGAGTATGATCAGTTTTGTTGTGTATCCAGGATTCAACAACATGACTGGCCCTCACGCTATGTAATTTAGGATGACGTGTCTTTATGCGGGGATCCCTCTAGAATGAAGTAGCGGCCAGAGTAACACGTCCCGATAGTGAGTTATGTTTCTGCTTTAGCTTTGGTGCTATGGTTGAACGTTGAATGCTGATGTATTCGAGGTCAGTCACTTCTGCACAACTTTCAATGCTGCTTGCGCAATGTATCTTGTAGGGGGACCTTTGAGCTTATACGGGATACTCTACAGTGTGAAATTGACTTGGAAGCATTTGCTATGTTGGAGGGAGGCTCCTGGGCAGTGGGTCGGGCAGCAAGCGGTGTTCGCTGATTTTGGGCAGTGTTTATAGCATGTAGCTCGCATGTAGTAACATAGTTCCTCATGTCCTTCCTTCGCCGTCTACCGACGGTTTGCCTGGATGGTCACCAGCCTAGGAGTAGGAGAAACATACCATTCGATTTACAGTTGCAACAAATACCGACGGACGGCGGGCTTCTGACTCAGTCTTGTAGATTCCAAACAGACGTGTATCGGCTTTTAATTGTAAACATCACCCGAAGCTTCCAGCATAATTATATACGAACTGCTCGAGGGCATCCTGTTAAATGTGTCTGGTGCAGAGTAAGTTAAAGCGTCGGCGAAGATGTGCCGCAATAGCCATGGGGCGAACCACCCTTTCGACGGAACGGAAAATATTCGCGGATCTGAGAAAGTACCTTGCAGTCATGTTTCACTTCCGGTTGGCCGAAAGCGTTGTGTTTTCTTGGAAACGGTCAACAATGATGATTCATATGAAAATTTGAATCTTTCACCACTGCGGTAGAGCCAATCCTCCTTTCAGGGTAGAAAAAAGAAAGATTCGCATCTGGTATGGATTGAGCATGGGGCAAGCAGAGATAAGACACACCATCAGCATCTGTGACTTGCCCGAAGATTCTGATACTCCTCGTTACGTGATAGAGCGATGAAACCTGTGCAATCCTGAAAGACAAACCCAACGACGTCTGAGTGATCCAATGGCACCTTTTCAGTAGAGCTACCACCGATCGATGTCTTCTGTGTGATATTGCGAAGCGTACAACACCATCCTCCGAGTAAGGTCCAACATAGACAGGCTGGCAGAATAGTACTTGGAGAAAGCGGAGACATCGGACCATTTGAAAGGCCGAATAACGATACGGAGATGCACGTGGCGCTTTGTGTGCACAGCAAGCACTGTGAAGCTGTGGAGACGACACGAGGATAACGAATGCCTTAGCAGACGACTTATACCAATACTTGCGCAGCCCTCTCGACCCTAAAGGCGAACATCCACTATCTTAGCTACCAGCCTGCCCCTCTCGTTATTGCGCGGAGTGAATCAGTCCCAAGTGGGACTTTACCGTGAGTGATACTGTGGTTGGGAGTAGAAAAAGCTGAAGTGAGGAAAAGATACGACCACTCCCCGGCCGGTATTGAGGGATATCTCCTGGATACGTCGTCCCGAAGCTGTCTGTGAGCCAGGATAGAATTCGCCTGGGTAGAACCTCTCGTGAGCAATCCCTCTGGACATCCCTATTGACATGCCAAAGTCAGGTGAAAGCACATAGGGCAGTGAAACCACCCACTATCTATACCCCACAGGACAACTCATTCTGAAGCAACGATCTGCTCTCGTGCATATAGTCCACGATTCCCTTGATCGAGATCCCCGAACGCCCATCATGTCTTCTACTGCCGCTAATGTGAAAAAGACGTCAGCGGTAACCCCCTGCAAGACGATACGAGGCCATACTAAGGCAGTTACAGGCGTTGCACACCTGCCCGGTGTGCAGCGCATAATCACATGTTCGGACGACAGCTCACTTCGACTATGGGACATAAGGAGCAGTGCACAGGTAGGTAGCGAGTGGCGAGATGAAGGGGATGAGGCAGCAATAATTGCCATGTCGTTGTCTCCAAATGGCAAGAGTATTGCCACTGGCAGCGGAAGCGATGTCGGGACAGTGAGGTTGTGGGATGTCGAGACGGGGAAGGTTGTCGTCAAATGGACAGGACACACTTCTTCTGTGCAGTCAGCATGCTGGAGTCCAAATGGTGGGCGAGTTGTGAGCGGATCAGACGACGGGACGGCAAGAGTGGGATGTGGAGAGCGGCGAACCAGTCGAAGGTCTGAATCCAATCAAGACAGGACACAGACGTGTGCATGCGGTAAGATACTCACCCGAGGCATCGATGATTGCGACAGGAGGTTGGGACAAAAATGGAATAAAAATCTGGGACGCGAAGACGGGCGAGCTGCTGTCGACGATCAAACTCGATTGGACAGTTTGGAGCTTAACCTGGACATCGGATGAAAAGAAGCTTATTGCCGGGTTTGGGGGGGGTGAATACTCGATTGGGATATTCGACACTACCACATGGCAGCAAATCGCCGTTCTGGAGGGTCACACAATTGTTGTCTACTCCCTCACTTTATTTCCCAACGACCGCCTCCTTGCGAGTACATCTTGGGATAAGACAGCGCGTCTCTGGAATCTTGACACAAACCTCCAAATCGGGCCACCTCTTCAACACAAACATGACGTCGAGTGTGCGGCCTTTTCCGCTGATGGAAAGCTGCTATCCACTGCAGGTCGGAGCGATAAAAACGCGTACATGTGGGACATCCAAGACATCCTCAAAACAGCTGACCTAGAAGATCTCCTGTCCATACCTGATGTGAGTGCCAACTTGTCTCCCACTCGCTATCTCATTCCCAATGGCTATCAGGCACAAAAATCTGGACTCAAAAACAAGGTATGTATCATCTTGCGACTTTTCAAGAATGAAACACACTAATGTCCACACGCACAAGCTATCAGATGTACGCTGTGTCTTTTCCTGACCTTGATATCGATCCTGATATCAGCATTCCAGGCTAATGCTACGCGACGTCCGCCTATCCGTCCAGCCCCACGTCGAGTGCCACAAGGCTTTTTCGATAATGTGCAAGACAGCAGTCCTGTGAGTTACCACCATTTACCTGCACGAGTTATTCTGATTTTCATATTTTCAGTCCTCCACTACCCATCCTGATCCATCTCTCCATCGCCTCCGCAATGCGTTTGCACTCTCCTGGGGATCACGTCCACGTGCGCTCCTCGCTAGCCTTCCCTCACTCTTCCACCGTTCCCAACCAAACACCGATGAACATGTCGAACTCCAGCAACGCATAGAACCTAGTACTTCCTCTCGCCGCAGCCCTCCTGTTGTCGACGTCCCTGCACTAGATGACAAGAAGGTATGTCGTTTGAGGGACGTGTTGTCAATAGCTAGCGTCTCAAGTTTTATCTGCAGGCACTGTATGTTTCTCGGCCGCGGGAACGAGCTAGCGACAAAGCAAAACGCGTCGATAACTCCAAATGGTGGGCTCGTGTTGTGCTGTTCCTCTGCTGTGCGTCTCCGTCCAACGACGCCGGTCACTGATAGTGTTAGAACATGAACGGTCACATTCATATTGATATCCTCCTTCTGTTGTATTTCAGTGCCTTTTTATTATCATTAATGACAATCGTCGACGCCTCGTATTTTAATTTGTCTGTAAAGCGACAAGTCGATATGCACGCCAGTTAGCGAGGACTGTCTCACTTGGAGGAGCTCGGGAAATAAAGTAAGGCACTCTGTCAAATATTGGTGAAAGATGCACATTAACTTAATGCGCCAGTGTCGTGCCCGAGGCTTGAGCACTTGAGTGTGACACTTCGTCTGCACAGCGCTGTGAAGCTAAGATAACAGGATAACACAAGGAAGACACCTTACAAATAAACGCTCGTGCAATTCCCTGAACTCCAAACCAAGTGTCACCTGTCTCAGTCGACAGTGTTTCCTTCCTCTCATAGATTGGCGGAGCATATCTGTGTATGAGCGGGACTGCAAGTGAGACTCATAGCAGTTATTACAAGAGGACCACTGACTAATAGGCATATTAAGGATCCTCGTCGAGATCTGCTTCAAACATTCGACAGCAAGTAGCGAGCAACTGCTCTACACATCATCCTGAAATTGTATTGTGCATAGAAATCCGTTACATGCTTCTACTGACATGAACTCGGATGAAATAGGATTGTTGACTTACCAACGATCTTGGCGCCTGCAAGTCAACGACAACCCGCTCTAAGTCAAGCAAGAGCTCAACGCGCTGCTCCCGCATATCACCCATGAATCGTTTTGTTGAGACCCCCGAGCACAGACCATACCTTCAGCCGCTGCTGAGACAAAAAAAAGTCAGTAGTGAAGCCCCATAAGACAACACGAGGCTATACCAAGCGGGTACGAGGCATTGCGCACTTGCCTAGCGGACAGCGCATTATCACATGTTCATTTGATGCAGGAGTAAGGACTTGTCTCCAAACGGTAAGACTATTGCCAGTCAAAGCGATGATGAAACTGTGAAATTGTGTGACGTCAAGACCGGTCCGGAAAGGTTTTCGCCAAATGATGAGGGCACGCGAAATTGGTGGACTCGGTGTGCTGGAGTCCAGATTGTGGGCGAGTGGTGAGTCGAGGTTTGGACGGTACAGTAAGAGTGTGGGATGTGAAGAGCGGCGAACTAGTCGAAGGTCTGAATCTATGATAGAGACGCAGTACCAGCACGTGAACAGTGAGCTACTCACCAAACGCAACAATGGTTGCTACAGAAGGATTCAACGAAGATGTAATTGAAATTTGGGACTCAAAGACAGGTGAACTCGACATTCAAATAAAACGAGTGAACTTGTTGGCAAAACAACCGAGTTTTGCCAGCCGGTTGTGCCTGGTCATCGGCGAAACTCGTGCAAAGGGAGGGTGGCACATGACTAGTCTGACTCGGCGGAACTCCAAACTCGTGGAGAGATCTGATGATATATAGTTTGAATTCGATGGGGCAACCGGCAAAACTGACCCCTGCCCCCTACACTGGCCTGGACATTAAGCTTATCTCCGGATGCTGGAATGGCCCGCTACAGCAGATCACGGTTAGTAGTTACACAGATTGAGTATCGCTACAGACGAGACTTGGTGAGAAAACTCACGTAGTAAGTATGCTTGCATGCGAGTAATCTCGATTCTCACTGGTGCACCATCAAATTGATGGGTCGAAAAGTGGGAGAGGCCAGAAACAAGTGCACCTACCCAACACGGCAAAATCGGAGATCTGGAAACACTGGGGTGTAAAGGGGTGTGCCTAAACAGTGGAATCAAATGTGCGTGAAGCGGGGAAGGGTGGACCAAAAAGTGTTAAACCAAGCGTCGTGGGAAAGCGTGAAGCTTCAGGACTACTCAGTGATCCTTCATGCACATGAAACTACAGACGAGTCAAGAAACTATGTAGACACATTGTGCATCAAGGTGTGTCTTATCACATACTAATATGACAGTATAGCCTGGCAGTTTCGGATCGTAAGTCAGGATGAATTTCAGTTCGGAATCGGATAGCAGAGAGGCTCCAAACTTCCACAGAACCATGTGTATGGATCAAAGTTAAACCATCTCAGTCGTCACGGTCACCTAATGAATGTGGATACTGAAGGTGATTTTGTAATTCCCGGTTGATTCATTTATTTGTCTTAATACTATGTGACCAGTGCTTCAGGTTCATTCCAAACCGCCCACCCGCAACCACACAGTATGGTGGCTCCGAGAGCTCCAGAAATTTCCAAGTCGCACCCACAACCAAGTGCAGATGAGACGACTCTCGCCAAGCTAGGATACAAACAGGAGTTTCACAGGGAATTCACTCCGCTAGAGGTAAACTTGATTCAGGCTCTTCTATGTATGCGGCACAAGCTAACAACTGCAGGTGTCTGGACTTGCATTCAGCTATGCTGGAGTGGTTCCTTCTATAGTGTAAGTCGCCACTATGACAAGACAATTGAAATCGCACCATTGATGATAAGAACTTATTCAGCTCCGTGCTCTTCTACGCCATACCAAATGGTGGGCCTTTCGCGATGGTTTGGGGTGTAAGCTTTCATCACCCGTGTCGATTGAAACATCTCACTTTTCCTCTGCGCAGTGGGCAGTTGCTTGCCCCTTTATCATGTGCATCGGATTGACGATGGCGGAGCTCGCATCTGCGGCACCTACTTCTGGTGGTGTATGTCATTGTCATTGCCGCTGTTTTACACTTGACTCAACACAATACAGCTATACTATTGGACTTACTCGCTCGCCTCTCCACGATGCCGCAATTTTCTGTCCTGGATAGTTGGCTGTCAGTCCTGCATTTTTATGTGACATGCAGCCAGTCCTGACACCTGCAGATTCGAACACCATAGAGATGATCGCGGGAGTCGGTAAGACGAGTCTCATTTTTCAACAGTCTCCCCCTGATTATGTGGGGATAGCTTCCGTAAACTGGGCTTGTGCAATTCAAATCACTGCAGCAATTACTATTACCTCCTCTGACCAGGCATATACGGCTACCAACCAGCAGCTCTAGTAAGCTCGTCCTCATGTAGACACGATAGTTTTCATATCGGTTGTTATAGTGGCATATACGCAGCTGTGCTTTTGTCGCAAGCTGTCCTCGTGAGCTTCGGTACCAAAGTTCTGGCAAGGCTACAGAGACTATTCACGTTGGTGAATGTGCTGTAGGTGTTGTAGAGTTCGTGCATGATCATTCTTTCAAATCCTCCGATAGCCTTTGCTTCATAATCATCATTGCGCTTCCGATCGCAACGCCATCAGATTATCGAAACAGTGCAAATTTTGCGCTGGGGGATTTCACCAATCGTATGTACCATCGTCCGATTAGGCTCGCAGCTCACCATCAGTTGCAGTGGTCGGCTGGCCGTCTGGATTCGCATTTATTTTGAGCTTGATGGCTCCTCTCTCTGCAATAGGTTGGACCATATTCTCTCGAATTATCACTCCATGAACCATCTTTAACCCACCAGGGGGTTATGATGCTGCCGTTCATATGAGCGAGGAGGCTTCAAATGCCGCTATTGCGATACCATGGGCAATAGTAAGTGATACCAGAAATGACTAAGTGTTGTATTTATCCCAGTCAGATTAGTTCCATTGCTTTATCGGCCGTCCTCGGTTGGGGTGTGTTGGATGATATGTCACTCTGATCCTGATGACACATTCTAATCCAGGAATCAACATCACCCTTGCCTTTTGCATGGGCACTGATGTCAGCAGCGTCTTAAACAGCCCTACAGGCCAGCCTATGGCACAGATCTTATACAATTCGCTCGGGCAGAAAAAGGCCCTGGCTCTGTGGTGGCTCATTATTGTAGCGGAGTACGTTCTAGTACCGTAAGGCGTATTCACAGCCTAATTATAGAGCAGGTACATGATGGGATCGACCTACCTCCTAGTTGGCTCTCGCCAAACGTTTGCATTTGCTCGTGACGGAGCCCTCCCTTTTTCACGGTATCTGTACCGGATCAATCGTTACACAGAAACACCCGTCAACACAGTTTGGTTCGACACCATCTGCGCTCTGGCCATTGGACTTTTGGCGTTCGTAAGTACCGAAGCCATCAATGCGGCATTCACGATTAATGTCACCTCGTCGTACGTCGCTTACATACTGCCGATCACGACCCGCTTTGCGTTCAAGAATGATTTCAAACCCGGCCCATTTTATCTGGGGAAACTGGTGGGTCCATCAGCAGCGATGTGTTATTGAACTAATACGTCTGTACAGAGCTTTCCAGTCGCTGTGATCGCTGTGGCGTGGATGGTCTTCGTGATCCTTGTTTTCTTCTTTCCTGCGACCCCGCAAACGACGATACAAGAGATGAACTATACGGTTGTGGTACTTGGAGCGTCCATGTTTCTCGCAATTTCCTGGTATTATTGTCCGGTATACGGAGGCGTACATTGGTACACTGGACCCATATATAACTTTACACCGGCTATTGGAGGTGAAGACGGACACCGTGACGAGGATTCGATGTCGGAGAAGGAACAAGGCGTCTCTATTCAAGCGGTGGATTTATAAGTAGTATTCATTTTTTTCCCAGTCCAAATTCAGTATTTTGGTATAGGGTGTAGAATCAACGGATCTCATTTACATCGTAATTATAACACGCGAGGGATGTACTAAAAATCTTGATAGGACCTGGTGAGGATGAATAAATTCCCACTCAATCCTAACAGTTTGCCACACCATCTTCCGGACCGAGTCCAAACTGTATAGGGTGCAGAACATGCACATGAGGTATAGCATCCTGTCAAATGTGTCTGATGCAGAAATAGTTAAAGCGTCTGCGAAGATGTGCAATAGCCATGGGGCGGCCATGTAGTTACGTACAGGTTCGTGCACCTCCCTTTCGACGCAGGGACCAAAGATATTCGGGGATCTGAGAAAGTATCATGGCGATCTTGTCATCTTTCACTTCCAGCTCTGATCAGAAGCGTCGTATTTTCTTAAAAACGGTCCTTTACATCACTCCGGCAGAGCCAACCCCTACTTTCGGGATAGGAAAAAGAAAGAGTCAGATCCGGCATGGGTCGAAGGTGGGGGAAGCAGAGATAAGACACGCTGTCGGCATCCGTGCATTGCCCAAAGATCTTGATACTCCTCATTGCGTGATAGAGTGATAAAACTTGTTTAGTCTTGAAAGACAAGCCCAATAACGTCTAGTAAGTGATCCAGCAGCACCTTTCCAGTGGAGCTACCACCAATCAATGTCTTCCGTGTGATATTGAGAAGCGTACAACACCGTCCTCCGAGTAAGGTCCAAAACAGACAAGCTGGTAGAATACTTGAGGAAAACGGAAACGCGTCAGACCATTTGAAAGGCCGAATAAAGATACAGAGATGCACGTGGCGCTTGGTGTGCACAGCATTGTGAGGCTGTGGAGACGACACGAGGATAACGAATGCCTTAGCAGACGACTTATACCAATACTTGCGCAGCCCTCTCGACCCTAAAGGCGAAGATCCACTATCTTAGCTACCAGCCTGCCCCTCTCGTTATTGCGCGGAGTGAATCAGTCCCAAGTGGGACTTTACCGTGAGTGATACTGTGGTTGGGAGTAGGAAAAGCTGAAGTGAGGAAAAGATACGACCACTCCCCGGCCAGTATCGAGGGATATCTCCTGGATACGTCGTCCCGAAGTTGTCTGTGAGCCAGGATAGAATTCGCCTGGGTAGAACCTCTCGTGAGCAATCCCTCTAGACATTCCTATTGACATGCCAAAGTCAGGTGAAAGCACATAGGGCAGTGAAACCACCCACTATCTATACCCCACAGGACAACTCATTCTGAAGCAACGATCTGCTCTCGCGCATATAGTCCACGATTCCCTTGATCGAGATCCCCGAACGCCCATCATGTCTTCTACTGCCGCTAATGTGAAAAAGACGTCAGCAGTAACCCCCTGCAAGACGATAAGAGGCCATACTAAGGCAGTTACAGGCGTTGCACACCTGCCCGGTGGGCAGCACATCATCACATGTTCATTCGACAGCTCACTTCGACTATGGGACATAAGGAGCGGTGCACAGGTAGGTAGCGAGTGGCGAGATGAAGGGGATGAGGCAAGAATAAATGCCATGTCATTGTCTCCAAATGGCAAGACTATTGTCAGCGGAAGCAGTGACAGGACAGTAAGGTTGTGGGATGTCGAGACGGGGAAGGTTGTCATCAAATGGAAAGGACACACGGCTTTTGTGAGGTCAGTGTGCTGGAGTCCAAATGGTAGGCGAGTTGTGAGCGGATCACAGGATGGGACGGCAAGAGTGTGGGATGTGGAGAGCGGCGAACCAGTCGAAGGTCTGAATCCAATCAAGACAGGACACGGGTCGGTGTGCGCGGTGAGCTACTCACCCGAGGCATCAATGATTGCCACAGGAGGATTGAACAACGGAATCAAAATCTGGGACGCGAAGACGGGCGAGCTGCTGTCCACGATCGAACTCGATCGGACAGTTTGGAGCTTAACCTGGACATCGGATGAAAAGAAACTTGTCGCCGGGTGCGGGAATGACCCGATTACGATATTTGACACTGCCACATGGCAGCAGATCGCTGTTCTGGAGGGTCACAGATCTGTTGTCTCCTCCCTCACTTTATTTCCCAACGACCGCCTCCTTGCGAGTACATCTTGGGATAAGACAGCGCGTCTCTGGAATCTTGACACAAACCTCGAAATCGGGCCCCCTCTTCAACACAAAAATTTCGTCACTTGTGCGGCCTTCTCAGACTCCGCTGATGGAATTCTGCTACCCACTGCAGGTTGGCAGGATGAAAATGTGTATGTATGGGACATTCAAGCCATCCTCAAAACAGCTGGCCTAGAAGATCTCCTGTTCATACCTGATGTGAGTGCCAACTTGACTCCCACTCGCTATCTCATTCCCAATGGCTATCAGGCACAAAAATCTGGACTCAAAAACAAGGTATGTATCATCTTGTGACTTTGTATTTTTACATCAAAAGTTGAACCCAAACAGGAGCTGCATCCATCATCTAGCTTTTCAAGTGTAGAGCACACTTCTCTCTCCGAGCCATCGCAGGACATAGAAGACAATTCATTTTTGGAGGTATGTTGGCGCGTTTGTCAACCTATCGATCATGATACTGACGTTGACATTCCAGGCTGATGCTACGCAAGGTTTCGACCAGTTCGGGGCACATGAACTCCTACCAGGATTTTTTGACAGCCCGCAAGTCGATGCTCATGTGGGTCACCAATATTTCTGCCAATCAGTTCTTGTCCTGACCCCTTTACTCTCAGTCCCCCGCAATATTTGGTGCCCGTCTGAGGTTTTCTGCACTACTTGGTCGCTTTCCCTACCTCCTTCACCGTTCCGAACCCAATCAAGCGACAGAAACTCAGCAGCCTCCAGTGCCTTCGGAGTCACGTTCGCGTGTGCTCTTCGATCGCCTATCCTCACTCCTTCGCTCTCCGCCGAACACTGATGAGATATCTGAACCTTCGCAACCTCCAATGCTTTCGCGATTAAGTCCACGAGTGCTCCTTGGTGACTTATCCGGACTTTTTTCCCGCCCTCAAATCCACGTCAACGAAGCAACCGAACCTTGGCGATCCCAAACGCCTGGGAGGTCACGTTCAGATGCACTCATTGGTCCCCTGTCTTCACTTTTCCGTTCTCCACCCAACGCCGATGAAGCAATTGAACTTCAGTGTTGCCCAGGGCCAACTACCTCTCATCTCAGTCGTCATGTCGACGATGTTGCCGCAATGCGGGACAGGGAGGTGCGTTTTTCTTGGATGTATCCTAATTCCTGGGTCCGATGATTCTTGTGCAGGTGTTAGTTGTTGCTCGTCGGCCCGACACTGCTAGTGAAATAGCCAGGCGCGTCAAGAACCCTAAACCATGGGTTCGTGTGGTATTTTTTCTCTGTTGTGTGTCTCCAGGTACCGACGACGTCACTAGCAGCACATAAACACCTATTTTGTTTTCATCACTTTAGTTCTTTGTTTCCACCTGCCTTATCATTGTACCAAATATCATGTATTTCTGCGCACCAGCGCATGTTTCTACCCTCCTGCAGATGCAACCTCTTTTCAACATGAAGGGTTCGCTCGTTTCCAACGAAGTCAGAATTAGGTTCGGATGTCCACGACTTCGCATGACTCTTCGGGGCGTTGATGGGCGTTGTGCATACAGCGTCATCACTCACCACTCCATTCTAGCTCGACCTTCCCGAGGTCGTCATCAACGAGACAAAGTTTGCATAGACGCAGTATGTGCCTATGGTGTTGTTCACCGTAGTGTTCTAACCATCATCACATTCAGACATCAATCAATTAATTTCTGCTCTGCTTTAAATTTTCCGCGTTTTCCTAGTCCGTGCCGCTGTTCAGTCGTCTTTATGCACTCGACCTAGCAAGGTCACCCATCACCTAGAATCTCAGCGAGCAAGATCGCGCCCAGACCTTCCTTGCTGGCATAAAATTCGTAGGAAAGGCTTTCAATGCTAACCAGAAGAGAAGAACCATCGATCAAGATGTCGACAACGAGCAGCTCTTCAACGATGATGAAGTCAACGGCAAACCAGCAAAAATAGTACGTCAGGCAACTAGATTTTCTGAGCTTTTTGTTAATTCTTCTCGCCAGTAAAAGCAAGGAAATTCTATCGGACACTGACGATGAGGAGATGTCATGATACCGGTAGATTTCTCAGTATTGTCTATGTTACTTTCGTTCGCGTTGGGCTCCTGTCGAGTCACCCTCTTTGAAGTTCGAAATCGCTCTGTATAAATATATGTTGTACCATGCTGATCCAAAGCGAACGTCTATCTTTTATGTTGTAGCTCAGGAGAAGAGCAAGGAGTCGTAATATAGATGTAGCTGATGAGTCTGTCCTTACGTCAGTGCTTGATTTATGCTTATTACTGCCAGCAGCCTTCGTCAACAACCTTTCATGCTAAACTGATCAGAACTCCCGAGTTCTCCTCACCACTATGCGATCACCGTTCATTCCGTTCACCTCGTCAACAGTGGTGTATTTTTAATCCAGACGGGCTGCGGAACATGGGAATAAAGTACGGCACTCTGTCGAATGTTGGTACAGGAAATGATGGTTCAAGATGCACATGGCAGAAGTGTCGTACCTGAATGCTACATCTGCACAGCGAATGCTGTGAAGCTGTAGAGACAAAGATAACGAATGGAACGCGTACCTTAATAGACGACTTAAACGATCACTTGAGCAACTCCTCGATTTTCCAAACAGAACATTTGCTTGACCTTGATGTTGATCCTGATATCGACATTCCAGGCTAATGCTACGCGACGTCCGCCCATCCGTCCAGCCCCACGTCAAGTGCCATCAGGCTTTTTCGATAACGTGCAAGACGGTGGTCCTGTGCGTTACCACAATTAAATTTCACTGCTCTCTCTTATTTTCATATTTTCAGTCCTCCACTACCCGCCGTCGAGTCCATCCTGACCCCTTTCTACATCGCCTCCGCAATGCTTTTGCACCGTCCTGGGTATCACGTCCACGTGCGCTCCTCCCTCGCCTTCCCTCACTCTTCCACCGTTCCCCACCCAACACCGATGTACTAAACGAACCTCAGCAACGTCCACTGGGACCTGGGACCTCCTCTCGTCGCAGTCCTTCTGTTGTTGATGTTCCTGCACTAGATGACAAGAAGGTATGTCGTTTTAGGGATGTGTTATCAATCGATGGCGTCTCAAGTTTCATCTGCAGGCACTGTATGTTGCTCGGCGGCCAGAACGAGCTAGTGACAAAGCAAAACGTGTCGACAACTCCAAATGGTGGGCTCGTGTTGTGCTATTCCTCTGCTGTGCGTCTCCGTCCAACGACGACGGTCATTGATGGTGTTAGAATATGGACGATAATATTCATATCGATACCCTCCTTTTGTTATATTTTCTGTTATCATTAATGACAATCATTGACGCCTCGCATGCTAGTTTGTCTGTAAAGTGACAGGTCGATTTGCACGCCAGTTGGCGAGCACTGTCTCGCTCGGAGGAGCTCGCTATGGCTTGATCTCACTAATCTATCCAGTACATTTCATGAACGTGCTTAATTCATCCCTCGAGCACTAGACTCTGTTGTATGTGGATGCTTCTCTGAAGAATGCAACACGATCTACTCGCCCAGTCAGTGTTGCAACGTCCGAATGCCTTGCTCGGCACCAGCCCTCCCGCAGATTTAATTTATTTCCAACATGAGGGGTTCGCTCGTTTCTAGATTAGGTCAAGTATTCCTTTTCAGATGTTCACAACTTCGCCTTACTCTTCGGGGCGTTGATGGGCGTTGTGCATACAACGTCATTACTCGCCACTCTATGCCTTCTTGAAGTCATCACAAACGAGACAAAGTCTGTATGGATACGTGTCTGACATTATTCACTATCGTATTCTGACCGTCATCATATTCATACATCCATTGATTAATTTATGTTGTGGTCTAGATTCTTTTGTGGAAGTTCCCTAGTTCATGCCGCTGTTCAGTCATCTCTATGCACTCTACCTAGCCTCAAGGCCGCCCATCTGACCACTTGAACCATTGCTTTCAGCCTCATAATTTAGTTTGTTTCATTTCCTGTATCGTATTCGGCTGATTGGTCTTGAACAGGACACAAATTTTGATGTGTATACGATTCACTATCGCAGTGGCCGGCCTGGGTCGAGCAACTTTGAAACGGTAAGACCAAGAGTCTCAGCGAGCAGGTTCGCTTCCTTACTAGCACAAAATGCCAACCAAAAGAGTGCTGCTACCACCAATGCGCTATGTGAACTCTTCCTCAGAAAGGGTAGCTACAAACGAGTATGTGATTTTTCGTCCCCCTTCGAAAACGCACTTCACACCATGTCACTGGGCTTTAAAGCTTGTGGAGCGCAGTATTCTGTTCGCAGATACCCTTACGTCTCTCAGACGAGCTGGTCACGAGACAACGCCGGCTTCAATCAGACCTAGTACTCTACATTTCCTTCGTCTTTTCATGTAACCGGCGACATGACCGTCGTGCGCAAGTTCTGCTTAACACCACCTAAACTTCTGCTACACCCAGAGTTATTATTCAAGATCTCCCTTGGTAGATTTCATATCACCTCACGAATGATTTGTTGTTGCGTCACCTGATGAGTGAGACGATTTCCTTCACTCGTTAGATATTGCGCTTACCGTACGCAGACTAAAAGCATCTTATGGTTCTCATCTTCGCAGGATGCCGGGTCTAACATGGCCATCAGGGACGGCCGCAGACTGGTGGGGATATGCCTCGCATCGAGACCTTCGCACTGGGGACACCGGGCTCCCCTACACTAGTATAGGTATATACATCTCAATAAGACATGAACTTGGATTTTTTTTTGAAGGAAAAATACTCGACATGCTAGTAATACTCTTGCAGGGATTATCGACTTTGAAATGGAAAAATGACTAGTAACCACAAATCAGGAACACAAGACAGGGTAGCACACGTGCTGCCTCGTCGTCCCCTGAGTATAGTTTGAAATAGACTTCCAGCTTCATCTGTGCTGGGTTCGCTGCGATTTCGGTGACACGACCTTATGGTGGTTGGGCTGGTCCGAGCGTAGCTCGGGGTGGGAAGCGAGCTGGAGCCGCTGGGAGGGCGGGACAACTGGTCGCGAATTCGGACGTGTCACAGATGGACCTTGTATTGTTTCTAGTAAATGATAGCATGTACTTGAATGGATATGAATAAAACTATTGTTTTTAACGGAATACTAAGGAAGAGGTGGGTGGGGGCAAAAGAATGAAGTCCGGAGCGAGAAAGAGCGTAAGGGAGTTTGAGCGATACGTTGAGGAGATGTATGTAGTTGGGTGGCCGGGAGGAGAAAGGAAAACGGCTGCGCTCAGCTGGACGCGTGGTGCCGGAAACTTCCGCAGGCTCCGTTTTCCGGCACCTTGCTCAGGCTGCAGGACGCGGAAATGAAGTACGGCACTCTGTCAAATGTTGACACGAGTCACCAAGTTGGAAAATGCACATGACGGTATCGTGCCTGGGCGCTTCATCTGCACAGGTTGTGAACCTGTGGGGACGAAGATATCAAATGGAACACGCACCTTAGTCAACAACTCGAATGACCTCTCAGACAACCCCTTGAGTTCCAAACTTTCGCTGTATCAATCATAAATATTCAATCTGCACCTCTCGTTTGTCAATGGTGTTCATCTGTGTCAAGGTCCTCTGAGCTGTGAATGATACGGTTTCTCCAGAAAGGTAGATATAGAAAAAGCTATAAGCCTGCTCGCTGACTGGTATTATGTATCGTCGTACAGATCCGATAGCAAACATACACCCGTCCCGAGGCCGTCAGGATCGATTTCCTTCGATAAATTAGACCGTGAGTAATGTCTTGTGCTCGTCTGTCGAGAGGAGTTGAGGTCAAAGCAAGTAGGCCAGTGAACTCACCTACAATCAATATCTCCGCAAGATAACGATAACCCAAAGATCCAGCAAGCTGCTCTCGTACATATAGGCGTAGACCACGATTCCTTGATTGAGATCCTCGAGCGCCCGTCATGTCATCTCCTGCTTCGGAGATAAATGAAACGTCAGAATTAACTCCCTTCAAGACAATGCGAGGCCATACCAAGTACGTATTTGGTGTTGCGCACCTCCCGGACGGGCATCGCATTATTACATGTTCGGGTGACGGCTCACTTCGACTATGGGACCTAGAGAGTGGTGCACAGATAGGTGACGAGTGGCGAGATGAAGGGGATGATGCACCAGTATGGGCCATGGCATTGTCTCCAAATGGCAGGACTGTTGCCAGCGGGAGCAATGACGGGACAGTGAGATTGTGGGATGTCGGGACGGGGAGGGTTGTCGTCAAATGGAAAGAGCACACTCAAGCTGTGGAGTCAGTGTGCTGGAGTCCAAATGGTGAGCAGGTGGTGAGCGGATCCTTCGATGGGACGGTAAGAGTGTGGGATGTGGAGAGCGGCGGACCCATCCAGGGTTTGAATCCAATAGAGACAGGGCACCAGCACGTGAACGCGGTGAGTTACTCGCCAGAGGCAACAATGATCGCGACCTGCGGACGCGATGGAATCAGAATTTGGGACGCAGAGACAGGCAAATGGCTCTCCACAATCAAACTTCATCTACCAGTTTGGAGCTTAACCTGGACATCGAACGAGAAACTTATTTCTGGTTCGAGAAATGGCTCGATTAGGATATTCGACACTGCCACATGGCAGCAGAGCGCCGTTCTCGAAGGTCACACGCAGGGTGTCAAGTCCATCACTTTGTTGCAGAACGACCGCCTCCTTGCGAGCACATCATGGGACGGAACAGCACGTCTCTGGAATCTTGACACACACCTCCAAGTCGGATCACCTCTCCAACACGAAAAGGACGTCCAGTGTGCGGCCTTTTCCGCTGATGGAAAGCTGCTATCCACAGGTTGCGATGACGAAAACGCATACGTGTGGGACATTCACGCCATCCTCAAAACAGCTGGCCTAGAAGATCTCCTGTTTATACCTGATGTGAGTGCTAACTTGACTCCCACTCGCTATCTCATTCCCAATGGCTATCAGGCACAAAAATCTGAACTCAAAAAGAAAGTATGTATCATCTCCTGGCTTTTCAAGAATGAAACACGCTAATGTCCCATTCATATAAGTCGTTATCAGGTGTAAGTTGTGTCTTTTTCTGCCCTTGATATTGATTGTGACATCAGCATTCCAGGCTAATGCTAAACGACGTCCCGCCATCGCCAATCGTCCACCCCCACGTCAAGTGTCATCAGGATTTTTCGATAAAGTGCAAGACCATAGCCCTGTGCGGCACCACCGTCTTATATCTCCCCGCTTGCTCTGACTTCTATATTGTCAGTTGCCCTCCTTGGGATCACGTCCACGTGCCCCTCTCGTTCACCTTCCCTCCCTTCTCCGTCGTTTGCCACCCAACATCGATGAACCAAAAGAACCTCATCAATGCCCAAGACCTAGTACCTCATCTCGTCGCAGTCCTCCTGTTGTCGATGTTCCTGCGCTGGATGACAAGAAGGTACGTCTTTTTTTAGATGTGTTATCAATAGCTGGTCTCACATGTTTTATCTACAGGCAGTGTATGTTGCTTGGCGGCCGGCACGAGCTAGTGACAAAGGGACACTCACAAAGAACCCTGCATGGTGGGCTCGTGTTATGTTGTTCCTTTGCTGTGCATCTCCTTCCACCGATGGCTGTCATTAATGGATGCAGCACATCAACGATCTTGATATCTAGTTCCTCTGTTTTATTATCTTGTTGTAATGTATCTTTCGCTATACCACCAGTGACTTCTCGCATCCTAAATTGCCTGTCAAGTTCACACAGCGGGCGAGTTGTCCATATAGCCTATAGGAGGCTGGAAGTTCAGCGTAGCCTAATATCAACTAATACCATTTTAGACTCGCACATGTGTCACACTGGAGGACGTCTGCAGCTCATTCTCTGATTACCAGTGTTTCAGGTTTTGGTTGGCGATCACTTGTCGCTTGGTTATTCCAATCTCCGCGCGACCATCGACTATCTGGAACACTGGTGCGCAGGCCTAAGAACTCCACATATACCGTCTAAATTTATCCACGCCACCATGTATCCAAGAACGCGAAACAATCCACGTACTCACTCGTCCATACGACATTCGAGTCACCCTAGCTACGTTTTTTGTACGACAGTTTGCTCATTGCCCAATTCAAGACGGTGATTCCGTTGAGGATAAAGTCTTACGAGTTCAAACTGCACATGACGGAGCATCGGCGGACATTAATGCACTATCTGCTCTCTGACATACAACGTTCGCCATTCATTCCAGTCAAGCCATTACTGATCGTTAGGTTCTGCCTAAATTCGTGTCATTCGACAGCGATAACCATTCTTCCAAACCGATCGGAACTCCTGAATCCTTCATTTTTACACTCAGGATATACAAGCAAGTCGTCTTCCTACTGTATCCCCTCATCCTCAGGGAGACATACCCTAGCAGATTTGTCATCTTGCATGATAATCCTCGCCGTTATCGTTGCTTTGACATCATGATCTATGGCTGTCAGTGCATGGCATGCGTCAACCAACATGGGAAATGCACCCGGGACAAACGATGTTGCGCGGGCATGAAATGCATAAATCATGTGAGTACGAGTAGTTTTTTTGCACCCAGGATTCAGCAATATGACTGACCCTTACGCTGTGTCATTTAGCATCAGATTCAGAAATGCAATTTTGGCCAGAGCGGCAGCGCATCGTGAAAGTGAATTATGCTTTCACTTGAGCTTTGGTGCCGTGGTCGAATGTTCAAGTTGATGGTGCAGTACGAGTTCTGGGTCGGTTAGTGTGGCTGCTTCTGCACAAATTTACATTGCCTGCGCAGTGCATATTGCAGGGGGACCTTTGAGCTTATCTTTCAGGAGATAGTATTCCATAATATGACATTGACTTGAAAGCATGACATATATGAGTAAATACGTGAATACTACGATACTTTGGTCTTGTGCGGCACCGACATATATAGATTCCACATCGTATATCAATGCCATCTTCAAGCAAAGAAGGTTTGCGCATCTCCTTGATTCATCGTCTCTGACAGACGACCATACCTCGCGTAAGCATTTTTGGTGATAGGAGGCTAGCTCAGTGCATTCAGGCTAGCACAGGGCTCAGGCTTTAACTTTTCTGCCGGATGGTGTTAAGATTGATTGCACTCGAAAAACACCACCCCATCGTAGTACGCAAGCTATCCATGGATTTAAATAGCAAGTAGATTCATTTTCATAGTTCATATCTATATGCATAATCATAATAATATACAACATACATACATAAGTGGAACAGCGCATAGACTCTATCTTTACAAACCAACCTTCTTCTGCACAGATTCAGCGATTTCTCACCTGCTGAGACCAATCAGCGCCAACTTCCGGCGCGATGCCAGTTGGATCACCCGCGTTCATGATGCGGTGGTAAGAGCCATCAGCGCGTGCATCGAGGGGACAACCCTGTGCTAGCGCCAAATAAATGAAGTAACTAAGTGTCTTCCTGAAGTCGCTTGGATCCTCCATGTCAAACAGGATAGGCTCTTGCGAAGGGTCGTCGAGAGGAGCTTTCGGATAACTGTTGATCATCGCACTGATGACGTTCGGGTCCTGCTCTTGCAAAAAATCACGATAATCATTGTGAGGCCTGTAAGACCGTCCATGATCAGGAGCAGCAATGCGTGGAATGGTGATGCGAGATGGAACCCGCCGCAGGTTTGTATGCGAGCTGTATGCAGAATGCGAGATGGGTGGATGCTGGGAGTGGGTGGTATGAATGGGGCAAGCGGGGGGAACAGGAACAGAGGTGTGCGAGCGACCAGCGCTCGAGTTGACGCGTACATAATCCGCCTGTCTACCGCTCACCGCTACGCAAACCTGGTCGTCAGCTGTTTGCAGCACACTCGCGACAGCTTGATCATCGGTGGTCTCATGCTGCTGTTTGCGGACAAGGGAAGAGTAGGCAGTGGCGGTGGGCCGCGAAAAGCACGCGACTGAAGGACGCCGCTGAATCGTTCGTTGTCTGCCTGCGACATGCTGATAGCTTGTGTTGCAGTTCTGCAGGGGAAGTTGGGGCCTACTATTCTTTGAGTTCAATGAAGTCGTTCTTAAGGCGCTGCGAGGGGGCCTCGGAGGTGGTGGTGGGGGATTGGGAAACTGGTCTAACAAGTCCGCGTACGTGTCAAAGTGGGCACGAGGTGGTGTAAGGTCTCGGAGATCTTGCGCGCGACGGATGTCCAATACCCCCGGAGCTTGCTCGATGTAGACGATGTCTGAAGTTTTGAGGGGAGTCTTACCACGGTACGTGGGTTTTACAGGATCAGCGCGAGGGTCACGCGTGCTCCCTTGTGAAGACAGTCCATATGCCATCGATTTGGAGTGCTTAAGCGAGGGCGTCTTGTCGTCGTGGGACCTGAGGGGCATTGGTTACTATTATACTAACAAGTGGAACCTGAAAACGGTCGACTCACTTTTGGAACAATTTCTTGAAAGAATTCATGGTCGATATTCGAAAAAAAGGATGGAGAGTTGCAAAGATTGTGAGAGGTTGACTGTGAAAGTGGCCAATCTGCGTTGCAATATATATGAGCTGGGCAATTGTGGACGCACCATGGTCATCCACATCCACAACCTCAAATCCATTCTTCAAAGTCCACAACCGATGCAGGCATTAGCGGATGCTTTGATTACCCACCTAAAATTGATGGCGCCCCATTGTATTACAAAGGCACAATGTGCAACAACTGACAAACTATCTGCCACAGGCCAAATGAATGCATCGCGCGACGTGTTCGATGTTTCTCGAGAGCTCGTGATTGTGGACTCGCGATAAGACTTAGTGGAGGTGGCTAGACTGATGTGGCTCATATCTCGTGCAATAGGTGATCGTTAGTCCTAGAAAAGAAGGTACACAGACGCACTGCATGCAGAGGATGGGCCGATAGCCCATGATATCACGGTGGCCATGGACTCTTAAATACACCTTGTACAATGTTGAAAGAGGTCCAAGAGGAGAGCCGCGAAAATTCTGCTGTTGATGAGGTCATTGAGCAAGGCAATAAACTCAGCTTGTTCATTCCATGACATTGAAACATGCAGATAGCTTCAAGAAAGTAGAACATGTAGTTGCTACCTGGACAGATGATACCACAAGGGAGCTTCATAAGAACACGTTTTCTACCATGACATACTGACGTCAATGCTGAAGCAGATATCTCTAAAATAAGATTACCGTGAGTCCGCAACTGATTCATCATTGGTTATGTCCATCCAAATCATATTCTGAGAGCCGAGAAAATGATGATGAGTCATGACGTGTGTTGGAAGAACAAGGTTATACTTGAGCTCTGATATATATAACTTTGTGCATTTACAGGCCACTAGAATGCATAGTATGTTCAATATTTATGGTGTCCTTGACAAGTAAATCATTCAATGAAGGTGTCGTACCGTGTGTTCTGCTAGATTACTGCCTTGACATTGTAAGCTGGAAGTCGGCATTCCGAGTCATTTCAGAGCCTGAATTGATTATTGTGGCGTGGACTTCTTCTAGATTGTGAACTAGAGGCTGTCGACATTCAGATATGCGCCGCAATATTGTAGATTGAATATTGTCGCTGTGGTGTGGTCAAAGAGGGTTAAAATCCTTACTTGATAGACAGCTGAATCAGCTCGTAATCCGCTTTTGGATAGGGCGGGGAGGCCAAATATATGTAAATACTCTCCTCCTCGTCTCTGGCATTGGCGCCAGTCAGCACGTTGCCGAGACCTTGTACATCATTCGATTCCGTATTCTAAACCAGCACTTTTGGCCTCACAACAAGCACCCTGCTGGGATTGTCTCTCGACATTGCAGAACTCCGGCGGTCACCGGTCACTCCGCGTCGCACAGCGACCAGCGCATTCTATCACTTCTATTGTCGACGACGTGTATTACCTTCGCTTTTGGCAGAGAGTTGATATACAACTTCTCTGTACGTTCTCTCGCGATCATACGATTATGTTTGCGCTAACCTGTTTCAGATCGTGGGCTCAAAGCTCTATCGTCTTTCGAGCTCCGGCCCGGGTACCTTGAGCTTGCCCGTCCATTTTTTCTGGGATGACTGTCTCCCATAGAAAGCGACAACACCAACCGGATGAAATCCAAAGTATGTGGTTTCTTCCACCCATTCCAATGGTATCTTCTGCTCCGTGGAATATCTTTCTCACGCTTCATTTACGTAAACTGTGCAGCTGTAAACGAGCCAGGCTTGCAGATTCAATGTGATTGCTGTCAATGCGACTTGACCCATTCTGCTCGTATCAAGTGCGCCGATCCTGTCTGTGAACCGGGAGATGGCGTGGATATCTGCCCCACCTGCTTTTGCGCTGGCAAAGAGTTCGCCAAACACAAAGCAGGTCATGCATACCGAGTCATTGTACGACGATTTTGCACTTGACGTATGTCCTATATTGATTGGCATGTTAGGAACTCCATTCTTATCCAATTTTCTCTGCTGACTGGGGAGCAGATGAGTAAGTTACCTCATCGGAGTCATCACTTCATCTGAAATGTATTTATAGGGAGCTCTTACTTATCGAGGGAATATCTCAGGAAGGCCTTGGAAATTGGCAGATGATCGCAGAACACATTGGTACTCGCACAAAGGAAGATGTAGAAGAACACTACAACAGCATATATGTCGATTCCTCCGATTGGCCACTTCCTGTACGTTCATATCATTCAAACCTGTCCCTTCACTGAGTGAATTGTATTACAGCGGATGGATGTCGAATTCAATATTGATCCAGATGAATTCCAGGCTCGCAAGCGCAGGCGAATGTCAACCATGACCACTTCTCTACCTCCACCACCCAAGGTAGCCCCAACCTCTGCCCCCGGGGTACACGAAATTGCCACTTTCCTCCCTGGTAGGCTCGAGTTCGAACATGAGCTCGATAATGAAGCGGAGGATCTTGTGAAGGATCTAGAATTCGGAGTTTGCCATACATGGGGCGGTGATCAGATTATAGAAGATGAGAATGACGCGGATGTCCGCGCCAGGGCACGGATGCAGGAAGAACGCAAAACTGTTGCCGGTTCCAGGAACAGCAGTCAGCCACCTGTGAATGGTGTCAATGGCATTATGAATGGCAACGGACATATTCCAATGAACGGCGATTCGCGTGTCAAGTCAGAGGAACCGTCTAGCGAACAGCAGGCTTCAACGGAGGACGATGCAAATGCGGAAGAAGCGACACTGCCTCCTCCTTATGAGACGGAAGAATCACTCGCCTTTAAGCTGACACTGTTGGAGATGTACAATCAGCGTCTCGACAAGCGACGAGAGGCCAAAGCCATCATGTATGAACGAGGTCTCTTGGAATACAAGAAGGTATGTCAATGTGTGCACGCACGTCATAAACTCAATTCTTTTTCAGATGCAAGCTGCTGAAAAGAAGCGTCCGAAAGAAGAAAAGGACATTGTTCAGCGGCTCCGACCGTTTGCTCGACTTCAGACTGCTGAGGATTTCGAAGTTTTCACAGCTGATATTCTCTGTAAGAACTTCTAACATTGTAGTGGAAAGGCGCTGACGATGTCGCTGCAACAGACGAAGCCATGCTAAGAAAGAGAATACAAGATCTGCAGCATTATCGGCGAATGGGGCTTACCACTCCGGCCGATATCGATAAGTTCGAACTCGATTCCATTCGCAGGGTAAGAAATGTCCTATAATTGTTTTTCCAAGTCATGCAGCTTACCTGTACGGTTAGACTCAAGCGAAAGCAAATTTATCTCGCGACTATTATTCTTCGGAACGTCTGGCACAGCTCCGTGCATCAGGCAGTGCGAGTATGTTATTCTTCATTTTCCCTGTTTACGTTCTTTACTGACACTATTGCAGGAGATTCAGAAGGTCGCAAAAGTCACGAGAGAGATCCAACTCCCAAACTTGGGACTCCTGCTGGAACGGGTCCCCCGATCCGCAGACCACGTTCGTTTATTCCATCCGAAAGCATGATACAATGGCTCACTTTACTATCTAGCTGCCCCTCTCAATCTTGCCAATAGCCCATCCTTGCATTTACTTACCCCAGCCGAGCAGACCCTCTGCTCGCAACTCCGAATCTTACCCAAACCATATCTCGTCATCAAGGAGACCCTCGTCCGGGAGTACGCTCGTCGTGGAGGCAAGCTTCGCCGCAGGGAAGCGCGAGATCTTGTCAAGATTGATGTAAATAAGACGAGTCGAGTTTGGGACTTCTTGGTGCAGGCCGGTTTCCTCAAAATCACACCGGACCCGCCTCCTGCTCCAGCTGCCGCTCAGGATACCTCGTACGTGTAATTTTTCTCTCCTATAAGCTGTATACTAACAAGATTCTCTAGTGTAAACGGCATCTCCCACACATCACTGAGCGTATCTCCATCGAAGGAGACTCCACGCATTTCACCACATCCTCCCGCAACAGGGAATCTGTCCATTAGTCAAAACGGATTTGGTCACAGACCAATGCCCAACCACTCACCACCTAGCATATCTGCCCCACTCTGGCCTTCAATTTGACGTCCCTGCTATCTTTACCCCGCCGTTTGCTTTATCAAGTAGCATTTGTACCATAGCACTCGCATACATTATTTACTACATGCAACTTATGGATTCATTATTGAGATTTTAGACTCCAGAACCAGCTGGTTGGGCGATTAGATCGTCAATGATACTGCGGTCGACCGGAATGTTAGCTTTACGCAAGTAATCATCGTTCCTACACAGATGTCAACATTTTTCCAACCAAACAAGACGTTTTCTTACCAGAACTGACAGCAACCCAAGCATAAATGCATTAGCGAGCATTCTGTCTTGCCAGATACCATACACTCACCTTGGAGTAATGTCTGTTGCCAGAGTCACATCTGGGAAGACAGTGAATCACATCATTCATTCCGCGGGTGTCCAGGGAAACCTACAAGATCGTGACAAGTGTTTGACCGTCCCGCCATCCCCTTTTCTTTACGAATTTGATGCATGCAACCAGATTGCAGGCGCTGCTGGAGCCCAGAAATAGGCCATCGTTTTGAACGAGGTATCGGGACATGGCAACCGCTTCCACGTCAGTTATCCTGCCATCATCAATGAGCTTCTGTTGAGCTTGGAGATGAAATGTTCAACGCACCGGAACGCGTCATCTATGATCGGTATCCCAAGGTCGATGTTGTTTGTCATCCGGTTGATTCCTCTGGAGATAGACAGGTCAGAAGGGGAAATGAAAAATGGTGCTTGTATACACACATTCCCTCGACTACTGTGTCAACTTGATGCCTTCGTTTTGTTCCTTCGGCTTCTCTGCGGTCGTATAATACGCCATGCTTGACCTGAAAATGTATGAGAGAAAATCGGGCAGCTGACAAAGACAAGCTTCGACCTTGTTATAAAGCCCGCTGCCTTCTGGGTCCGCTAGGACGACCTGCACCTCCTCATCCATCGATTTGAGGAATCGTCCAATGCCTGCGATCGTTCCGCCCGTTCCTAGTTCGTATAGTATTAAAAAACTGGACAACTTGAAAATGATATACGCGCACCTGCTCCAGATACAAATGCATCGACATGACTATTAGTTTGACGCCAGATTTCTGGACCAGTCCCGTCGTAATGGGCTTCGAAATTACTGCGATTCTATGTATATGTGAGTTTAGTTGGCATTTATTTATCAAGGTGATCACCTCGAATTGGTCGGCAAAGAAACCCCTTGGTTTGCTTAGCAGATCTTCATCCAGTGGGTCATCGGTACTGCCTTCTGCATTAACGTGCGACGATGTAGTCGTGACCACTACAGATGCAGAACCTGTGTGGAGCTCGTGGCTTTTATGGGCGTTCTCTAAGCCTTTCCCTATATCTGATCGTCCGAATTCGATGGCTGCTCGCCTAGCGATATTCTTTTTGCAAATTTGTGAATGTTCATTGCGTGACTTTCCTCGACAAAGAAATTGCTTACCACATACTACGATAATCATGCGGATTCTAGTCAATATATGTAATGGTGACCACGACATGAGCTCGCACCTGCTTTTTGTCAACGATGCTCGCAGGACGAACACGTTGAACATCAGCTCCAAGGGCTTGTAACGCATTAACCTTCTCCAGGGCAACATCATCCGGCATGATAATTGCTAAGAAACGTGAGTTGGGTTCAAAAGCTCGAGGAATTTTCCTACTTGTATCATATCCCCTACAACATCATGTTATTAGACGCGACGTTCTCGCACCAGAACTAGGGTCACTTGCCTTGCCTTGGCTATCGTCGCTATTGAGATGCCAGTGGATCCAACAGTGCCTTCAAAGATGCGGGATCCAGTGTGAGGGTGCAGCAAGCCTCGTTGTTCTGCATCCTCGATTACTTGATGTCCGTCAGATATTGAGATTTAGGTCGATTGCTGCGCAACAAACTCACTGCGCAGAGCAACTCGGTCCTTGACACTCCCTCCAGGGTTCAGAAACTATAAATTGCCGTAAAGTTAGAAACATCGAAGGGGTATGTTCTAGCTCGACACATACCTCTGCCTTTCCCAGAATCTCGACTCCCAAAGCATCACTCAATGAGTCGATCCTCACCAAAGGGGTATTTCCTGGACGTTCAAAGTTCGATGTTGTCGAAGGACGGTCAAACGGCCAAGAGACATACCTATCAACCCAGTGACACCGTATACAACTTCATTGCTTCTCAATTCAATTGGTCGAGACTTGTGTCGCTCCTGGGAAATGCTTTGACGTCGTCGGGAGCGCCAGTATGATGATATGGACGTCGATGTTACAGACAAAGTAAACCCGATGAGGATGCCGAACGTAATATGACGGACAACTGCGTTGGAATACCAGGGAGGTAAAGTCAATTCGAAAAGTTTCATGGCATGAAATGAGCGAAGCCCTTGAAATACGTTCTCAAACTTATAATTGACTGTACTCGCCACGCGAACTGTAACACCTGGTATTTGCGTGGTATCACTGCGTTTTCAAACGTTCTCCGAAGGACGATTGAGATATGTAATGCATTTCTCCAACAAGTCTTCGAATTTTGATATCCCAAACATGCATGAATTCAAATAAATTTGTATTGTAGACAAAACTGGTATGATACAAATAGAAATCCATCAGACAGACGCTCGACTCGCTGGCTCCGTTTCGCTGAACTGCAAGCAGTCGCACGAAGGACAGAACCAAACGTCCTCGAAACCCCACGTAAACGCGAAGCTATGTTCTCTGTCGAACGAGAGAGCGCGGGTGTCATCGAGTGGATTTGAAGAATGTGGCATGTGTAAACATGCGAGACTCGAGTTAGTTTCTATAAAATAGATCCTAGCTGAGTATGTTCTAAGGAATTCATCATTTGCACGCAAGGTTTATATATCTTTTCGACCTGGTCCGTGCGCGACACTCTCACGGCTCTGCATCAAGCTGACTTCAACGGGAAGAATAAAAAATAACCTCGTAAACCGGGTTCAGTGACTGTTCATAGATCTAGTTGTGTGAGGTTCTTTTTTCTCTGCTCGCAACCCATGATATGTAGTACGCGCACCTCTCTGTCCCGTTTCTACCTTGCTCAAGCTCGTCCCACAGGAATTGACAAACCCGGAAGCGTTACAACGTGTATACCTTGCATCCCTCCTCGCCGAATCTTCTTATTTGATAGATAATATGGAATGCTTTGCTCGGAATCGCCCACCTCGTATATCGTCCGGTCTTTCCGTATGTCCCGCGCCTTTAGCAACCATTGCTTTCAAAGTTTCGGCAGTGGGTCATTCCGTGGTCGTAGCACACTACAACGAAATACCGCCAGCAATATGATGCACACGACCTTCGCAATTTCCTCGTGTCTCTGCCGCGGCCATTTAATCATCGGTGACTGGGTAAATATTAGGGTAAAATGTTTATTTCTATATACGCCGTATCCCTATTCCTCTGATTTAATTGTCTTTGCAGGAATGAGTAGGGATCAATGCTATTCAAGGCTGTTGGTATATTTTACACGTCCTGCTGCGTGTATTAGTCTCCCCTAGGGACCGAATATATAAGCAAGGCGACTGTTCCTTCTTTGTTATACTGTGAATTTTCAGCTCCTACAAGAGTTCAGAACGTTCAAGCAATAAGCACGAAATGAAAGCCAACTATCTGCATGCATGCGTCACAACGGCTATAAATGGATAATGTATTTCCTTGTCGAGCAGTGGAAGACACACGTTACTCACAGTCTCACACAGTGACTTTAGCCATCTAAGCTTTCTTTCTCAACATCATGGCAAGCACCATTCAAAAGCAAAAGCTCTTTTTGTCATTTTCGCACTATGCTGTGGTCGGAGCCTCTACAGATCGGTCAAAGTTCGGCACAAAGGTACTCCTTATTTCAACATTTGTCGTAGACATGACAATATTGTTTATAGGTTCTGCAATGGTATATCCAACGGAACAGGCCAGTAACCCCGGTCCACCCGTCGAATGACGAGTTGGAGGGTATAAAGACCATACGGGCTTTAACTGACCTTCCGAACCCGACCGAAACGTCAGTGAGCATCATAACGCCTGCCAAGGTCAGTAGTATGTTGCCACGTTCAGCGTCGCTACTGAATCCGTCTTTGGCAAGATCACTATCAATCTGCTCAAACAGATTGAGGAACTTTCGATTCCCGCTGTCTGGTGCCAGCCAGGAGCAACTGATGTTGCTTGCGTCCAGTATATCAAAGACAACGGGATGTCTGACCGTGTACTTTTCGAAGGGGAATGTATACTGAGAGATGGTGACGGGGCCTTACAGTCAATGTTATGAGATTCGGATTGATCTGATATGGTCATGAATGAACTATCATTAATATTGCCCTATGAAGTTACCCTTTTCCGCATCCTGGCAGATCATCGCACGGGCTCATGATCTACGATCACCGGCAAGTCCGATCAGGTGGCCGCTTCCATAGTACTAGAGTCCAAGTCACTCATACCGCAAGATCATCCACCCGCGGGGCAGTCCGACTGCACAGTTGCAACCACGTAAATTTCCGAACGAGCCAATAAATCAAGATGATGGCAAAGCTATAAGAAGTTGTCTCCGCGGTCACAATCATTCTCAGGCTATCGAGTTCCCTCGTCATGCTATCCACCTTCTTTTTATCTCTTCTTGCGCTGACCAATATTAATGTAAGCGCCAGCTCGCTTGACGCCCGTTCCATTGCCGCCCGTTCCACTAAGCCCGTCGTCGCAACTTGGTACGGCGGATGGCATGCGACTGAAGGATTCCCGCTCTCTTCAGTTAGCTGGAACAAGTACAACACGCTGTACTACTCATTTGCGTGAGCTACCTGTATTGGCGCAAACACAAATGGCTTCAGTTGACGCAATCATGTTTATTTCTCTTAGAGAAACAACCCGTGACGTCACTAGTCTGAGCCTGACAGACTCTGATGGCGAGTTGCTCCCTAAATTCGTCTCTGAGGCCCATGCACATGTGAGCAAATAAGAATTTGTCGCTCCTGCAATTAATATCTAACCCACGCGCAGGGTGTCGAGGCCCATATTGCTGTCGGAGGCTGGACTGGGAGTATTTGGTTCTCTTCTAACCTTGCCACTGCCAAAAACCGGACGGCGTTTGTCCGAACTGTGGTAGATTTTGCTTCAAAGTACGACCTCGATGGCGTACAATTCGAGTAGGTTGATTCCTATAACCCCGGTATCACACGCTGACCCAAGTCGTCCTTGATTGCCAACAGCTGGGAGTCCCCGAACGATCAGGGAATCGGCTGTAACACCATCAGCGTGAACGACACGGCAAACTTCCTCGCATTCCTCCAAGAGCTTCGCCAAAACCCAAAAGCGAAAAAGCTCACCCTCTCAGCCGCCGTAGGACTGGGACCCTTCTTCAATGCTGCTGGACACCCTTTGACAGACGCCACTGGGTTTGCGAAAGTCCTCGATTACGTCGCAGTGATGAATTACGACGTTTGGGGTTCTTGGTTCCCGACTGTGGGGCCTAACGCACCGTTGAATGACTCCTGCGCCGCATCCAAACAGGGTTCTGCAGTTTCTGCAGTCAAGGCTTGGACGGACGCAGGGATGCCAGTCAACCAGATCGTACTCGGTGTTGCTGCCTACGGTCACTCATTCAGCGTTCCTCCCTCTGAGGCATTCGAGTCCCACACGAAGAAGCTGGTTGTATACCCCGCCTATAATGCATCCAACCAGCCCTTGGGTGATTCATGGGATAACACTGGCTCTGTTGACGTCTGTGGCGTTTATGAGGCCCAAGGTGGCATTTTCAATTTCTGGGGCGTCATTGACAACGGTTTCCTGACCAAAGAAGGCGTGCCTGCTGATGGTATCTACTACAGATATGACACTTGCAGTCAGACGGTAAATATGTTCTTCCACCCTAAATGCAGAGCGCTCATTTCATTGCTTGTACAGCCGTATGTGTACAACGAGACCTCACAAGTCATGATCTCCTTCGACAACGTCCAATCGTTTGCTGCCAAGGGCAAATACATCAAGGACACCAAGTTGCGCGGTTTCGCGATGTGGGAGGCGGGCGGCGATTACAAAGATATGCTCCTCGACTCTATTATCGATGCTTCGGGGTGTTCTTAGACCACTACTCACTTTATTGTCTGGAACTACGGTGCCGGATCACATTCGTTGACATGGATTACTACGTTCGTTTCATACTTTATCGCAATCACGGTCTTTGCCAGTATTAGTTGTCTGAAATGACTTTCCCTTTGTTCAGTACGCGACTGCCGCTGCATCTTTCGTTACATAGTTACAGTCACCTTACAGTTTGAGTAGTTAGTTTATAGATTTATTCTTTAGTGAGTTCTTGATTCCCATTCGAAACTCGTATTGTAAATATTTCCCAATCTCAGTGTGTTCTCCGATGACTCTACCCTGCAATGGTAACCTTTCGTGGCGGTCTCCCTTCTCTTCCAAATGAATAGATTGAACCATGTGCATCCCACATCTATTTATATGTCTTACTTCTAGATCTACTTCTATGTCATTCTTCTACTTCAATTCGCCGATCATTGAACTACAGTCCTGTTCGCATCCACTTCTGGAATTGGTATTTTTCTGCCCAATGCTGAATGAGAACGCCTGCGATGGCAGTTGGCGCGGGTATCCTGAACGGCGGCTCGTCGTTGTTATTAACTTCGACGGACTGTTCTGATTTCGCTGATGCGGGGTTGTTATCGGGACCATCTTGGATCTCTGCGATCTTCTTGTAGTCACGGCGAGAGAAATGAGTTCCACTAGAATGTCTCAAGACAGCGAGAATTTCCTCTCTGGTGTACCACCGAGCATCTATGGGATATCCCCGAGTCAGACTTCGACATCGACGTTTCTACAGTAAACGACTGACCTTCGAGTTCGTTATCTAAATCTATACGGATTGGCGCAGAAGAATCAGCGGTCGCATAATAGCCGACCATCAAGTTGGCTGGATAGGGCTAAAATGCCGGGGTTGATAGGTTGGAATTCTGTCGTGTAGAGTTAACGTACCCAAGGCTGTCCAGAGTGATATCGGACGTTCCAGACTTTCACTCCAGCTTCCTCCCACATCTCCCGCTTGACGGCATCCTCGAAGGACTCGCCTGGCTCTATGAAGCCAGCAAGTGCGGAGTAGAATTGACCGGGGAATTTTTTCTGTTTGGGGCTAAGTTAGAAGACAGCTTGGATCAAAGATCGGTGTGCTAACATTTCTCCCGAGAAGGACTTTCTCTCCTGATTCATCGATGACGAGCATGATTACGACGGGATCTGTCCGAGGATGAGTAAAATTATGCAGCCCTCGCCTTCATGTCATATGAGTGATTGTTTCCCATGTAGCATTGGAACGAACCCAGAGGGACAAGGTTTCCTGTCCGTGTTATCGGCCCAGGGAAGTAGGGATGTACAGCTCAGCTTCCACCCAGCCCACAAGGAATATACTGGTGAACCGCAGGCAGGACAGAACTAGATCGTCACATTTCCGTCAAGGCTTCCGTTCTGCAAATACTAGCACGTACCTTGTTCCTTTGGTTCCAATCTACCATGCTCCGAGCCTCCGCAAAGATCGCTGCAGTATACGCATCAAGACTTGACATCGCTGCGCGTGGCTCCACAAAAGTCAGTGTCGATCCATCCTTTGCAAGCTCGGTGTTCTCGATGGCTTCATTGACCTTGCTCTCATCGAGGTCTGCGACATCCGCGGAAAAGTAAGGGGTTCCAGTGAGTTTCGCGACAGCAGAATGGGGATCTTTGAATTCGGAAGATGGGAGAGCATTTCCCGAATTTTCCGTCTCTTTCAAACCAAGGAATACTATTGATGGACCACGGACTCGGGCAGCCTCGAGAAAAGATGAATCAGATGCGCAATGCTGCCCTTCCTGCTCACCCTGACCGAAGAATGGTTCGGCACCGAGCAAGGGTCTAACGTCCTCGGTGGTCAACAACGCCAGACTTCGTTTCTGTGTACCGGTATGAGTAGCGATAAGTGGCTGGCCCCCATTGAATAAGATCCACCTCGTAGCGGGCGAAACGACGACTGCATTGAGGAATGAATGAGATGTCCTCAGCCATGATAGACGATTGAGAGGTGATCCGGCAAGGAAATTCGTAAATCTGGCAAACCAAATCTATCAGAGTGATGCCGTCATGTATGTAAATCATGACACTGACGCTTCGGCCATCCTGACAATGTGCAGTGCTCGGAAGGCAATTAGACAATGGAAGAAATTTCAGTAATATAAGTACGTGAGTTCCAGTGCTGCATGCTCGCTAAGCTAACCCGGATGAAGTTACGGCAGGGGTCACGCGTGGCATCATGATTGGACACGGGTCCCTATTTCCGAGTCCCCCCTCGAGAACACAACTCAACCTGTGGCCACACAAACTTGACGGACACACACAGTACCGCGATAGACCATAAAATTGTAATACCTTGTTGTGGTCCTGCTAACGTCAATTTACCCCGCATTCCATAACTTCAGTCTTCCATTCCCCGGAACTAGGCTAAGCTACTGTGGCGGCCGCCCATCATGATGGCAGGAGTCACATCGAACCTTACTATAGGTTCTATTCGGGCTTCCGCAACTGCGAGCGCGTGGACAAGTCCTTTGTGTCTAAGTTGCAGGTACTTGCCAATCTTATCTTCTTTCTGCACAATTCACGCATATGTTCCGAAGATGAGGTCGTACAATGTACATTGATCTTCCCATACTTGGGTTACAATGCATGCGAGTCACTTCTTGCCACCAGATTCGAGGTGATTTCGAAGTAGAGTGCTTCTTCTCCGTGCTTCCTGTGCCTATGAACCAGTCAAAGCTTGGTGGTTGGCACTCCAATCAGAACGGACAGTGCCTTGTTGGCTGAGCAATATGTCCCTGACACCCAGGCTATTCACCGCTGCTATGCCGCGTTTGCCACACTCGTGGGTGACCCTGTTTGGCTGGTCCCCCTGACTCGTTCTCCTCCAATCCGACTCAAAGCTCACATGCACATTCAAAACACGAGGCAAGCCATTCTCTCACCCTGTAAACCTTCAAAACAATGCACGTCACTTCAGCCATGACATGTCTTGATCCAATTTGCCCGAGGCGTTTTAACACAGCGCTCAATCCATGAAAGTTACGTGCGCCGTCCGCCTTGAAACTGCCTTTTACGGAAATTCGTTTGTTCCCTACCCATTTTCGGCTACTACGCGAAGTCTTGCGCTCATCGCAGAAGGCCTAGAAATACCGTCCGGTGGTCTATCCGCCCGCTTTCATCCTTCCATATAGGGCGAACAACAATGGTGGCTTTGCCCCTGGTCTACCTCGAGAATCGACGCGCTCCCGCAGACGGAAGGAAATAAGATTTGGTCCACTAACCAAACCTTGTATAAAAGTCCAATCACCCGGTTCCTGTCCATGTCGGAGTCCCACCTGTTTGAACCTTGAGCTGCCGTACGCCAATTTTGCTACATCGGTTTCTTCTGTATTTCGGATTCCTGAACTCGTATGTTTTCTGAATTATAGAATGCGATGACGTCCGACCCCCGCCCAAAACAAGATGGGAATACAGGGTCTATGTATCGCGCAAACTTATCGCCCGCTCAAGTCATCGCGGAGGCGTGGCGACGCGAGTCTCCGCAAAGTCAAGAATTTTGGCGGCAAGCAGAGGCAAAACGCAAAGAGCTCTACACAGCACCCCGGTCACATAAACCACGGGGAAAGATTTAGGGTCCGTATCTTGGTGGCATGACTATTGACAGTAAGCGGCGACCTCCATTAATTCAGTTCATTACTCACGTTGCTGTCATGCCATCGCCATTCAGGTTCTTCGCATTCTGTGTACATATATTCATTACTTTGGACGATATCAATTGTACGATTAGATAGATGCATTACAGACAGGCTGAAGGCTGCCGGACATGCCTGGGTGACAGAAAGCTATAGTACTCATTGTCAAAGATTGATAGTACTTGACGCACTGACAATACATAAACAATATTATTGTCCTAACGTTGAAGGGATCTCGGTTCCAACAGTTGATATTGTCTCCTCACCATCGTCCTCGTCGCAGTCCTCCTCATAGTCCTCTTCCTGTTCCTCCAACGCAGCCTCTGCTTCCGCCTGTGCTTGAGCTGCAGACGCAGCATTAGCGATTGCCTGCTCCAACAGTCGCGCTTGTTCCTCCGAAAGACCATACAGTGATAGCGGCGGTGCAGAAACAGTTGCACTGTCCGCGATTGGAACAAGATAATCATCATTCGGGGCGCCACATCCGTCGTCCACGGGGAAAAGCTGCGATTCGGCCATGCTATGATTGGCAGCGCTCACCGCTGAATTATCTTGTTGATTTTGAGAGGCCGGCATATTTTGTAGCTGGGCCCGAGCGATGACGCTAGCCAAAGTTGCTTGACTTCCAGCCGGATCAACCTGCATTGGTGGAATATCATGATCCACAGCTGTTCCCAGCGCGCTGGACACGTGTGATTGCAGCGTCTTGTGAAGACTGAGCACAGCTTCTTGTGCATGGCCGATGACGCCGACATCCATTTCCCCTTCCTCCGGACCCCAATCATCACCAAACGTTCCATAACTTGCTGTAGATGCCACGGAATGAGTCACAATATCAGCCCACATCCGTGTCCGTCGACCTTCCCGCAGTGCATCGTCCCCACTCTCCTTGTCCAGTTCGACTTCTTTGATTGCCGCGTTAACACATGCCTCCCCTTTGCCACCACGAGTTGCGCTGCTATTTTTGTGCCTCTTTATTGCGTCACGCCGCGAGAATAACTTGTAGCAGCCAGCACACTGGTACCCCGTCTTGTCGTGTAGTTTGGCATGTCGTTTCAGGTCATGATTTCGGGCAAACGAGGCAGGACATGCAGCACAGCGATATGGCCTGTGCACTGCGTGTACTTGTTGGTGCGCTCGTAGGTTAAACAATCGCGCGAAAATCTTGCGACAACCTGGCACCAGGCAGGGGTATACTGCGGTACCAATGTCGCTGAAAGGGACAGGCTGGGGACCAGTTCCCGGCGGTATCCATGGGCGGGGAGGATACATCGACACATCAGGGGGTTGCATATGGGCGTTCGGTGGGACAGCGGTGGGGCCAATGGGACTACCACTCAGGACTCCAACCACCTGAATGAGTCCACTGATCTCCTGTAAGGCGTTTGTCTCAGGCCCTCCTCTCGCAGAAGAGGTGACCGCAAAAAGAAATATCTGATGCAACTGTAGCTGAATTGAGGATATGATCGACGGATCTGGCGGGCCGTTGGAAGGTGGATGGGAGGCTAGAGTTTCTGAAACCACGCGAACTGCGTCTGTTATCTGGCTCTGTAAATGGCCATGTGCGAAATTTGGCCGTTTGAAAGCTCGTGGCTCGTTCCTCCGCTGTTCTTCTTCAGTCTCGTCGCGTTTCCTCTTGCCTTTATCCAGCTGTAGTGCAGGCGCATTAGAGTGACGCAGTGCGGCAAAAAGAGCGTCGGAGCGGGCCAAAGATACAAGGGTCATGCTGAGTGATTTTGCAAGGTCTTTGGAAATTGTTCCAGCGGCGACTGTGTGATTGAGTATCTCCAGAACGCTGTTGCCTGCACCAGGAACGACCGCAGATGCTAGAGTTGAGTGAACCAGAGGATCCTTTCCTGCAATGTTCAGCACATTCCCCATTGTCTTCAAGGCGGCCTCTTCCTTCTTGGACGACATAGATGGTTGCAGAAAAGGTTGTGTGATCGGGACTGGAGAAGCAACCGCAGACGGAACACCATCATGTAGGGGTGCACCAGGAGTTGATGTTGATGCCGTCGTAGTGACATTTACGCGGTCTGCCTGCGCTTTGCTAATGTCCGCCCATAGCTGTTCCTTCAACCGACGCGCAATTTCCTCCGCTTCTTCCTCTCCGTCATCGTACTCATCGTCATCATAATTTTCGTCCTCTTCAACCCATTCATCTGCCTCCTCATCTCCAGTTTGTTTAGTGGTCGAGCTCGCTGTCGCGTCAATTTGGTTGGATCTAGGTTCAGTCATAAGTACTAGGTACCGAGATGAGATGCTTAGTGGAAGGTCATATGATTATGATGTTGGTCGGGTGCAAACCAGAGCAAGCATCTACATATGTACTGAACTTCATCGATTTATTATTAACGTTGCCAACTGGTCCATCTTCAAACTGACTTGGCGAGACCTGTCTCTACGTATCATATTCGTGGCAATGAGCTGGCTAGCAAGTGGGAGTTATGTCCGCGCTAGTAGTCGGCAAATGCTCTTGTGTGAAACTCCGCAATTTGTATAATTGCCAGCTGATTACCTCAAGTTCCAAACGGTCCAAAGTCGCACTTTAGGTTAATTTTCCCTCAGGAATAGCCAGTCGCAAATGTCGAACACGATCAAGGACCTTGCGGCTGGAACGGCTGGAGGAATAGCTCAGGTGTGTATAAAATAGGCTCAATGCTACGTGTCGACTCAATCCGCGTATTAATTAGGTCCTCGTCGGACAACCCTTCGACATCGTGAAAGTGGTGAGAGTGGCTATAAAATTCAAGCAAGTATACTTGCGTACACATTATGACTCTTCCTCAGCGCATGCAAACTTCGGCAAAGGGCACTTACAGTGGCATGCTGCATTGCGCTGGCGGTATCTTGAAAAATGAAGGGCCTCTGGCGTTTTATAAGGTGATGCTCTTGTCACTCTTTACCGTTCTTTCTCACATCATTCTGTTAGGGCACGTTAACGCCATTGCTGGGAATCGGTGTCTGTGTATCGATACAATTTGGAGTCCTCGAGTATGCAAAGCGGATATTCACGGTCCAGAATCTCGCTAGAGGTGAAGGGGGAGAAGAAGGAAAGATGTTGAGTGGGAGGCAGCTGGTCATCGCTGGAGTTGCGGCAGGGCTTGCTAACGGTGTAGTTTCTGGTCCAGTGGAACACATTCGCATTCGTGAGTCCCATGTGTTGCGTGTATGACTAGTATCCGGCTTCTAACCTCTTCCTTAGGTCTGCAGACGCAGTCAAATACGAATCCAATATACAAGGGTCCATTTAACGCAATGAAACAAATTGTCTCACAACACGGCATTTCTGGACTATTTAAAGGACAAGCTGTCACCTTTCTACGTGAAGCGACAGGCTATGGCGTCTATTTCTTGGCATACGAAAAGCTTGTACAACGCGAAATAACCCAAAAGGGAATACGACGGGACCAGATTAACCCTATGAACTCTATTCTGTATGGCGCAGCAGCTGGATACGCAGTAAGTTCTATGCCCTCTACCCAGTGCATGTTCGCTTGTACATTGAGCTAATTCTGCGATAGCTTTGGGCAGTGATATACCCTATAGACATGATCAAATCTAGAATGCAGACCGACGGATTTACCCCATCTACTGGACAAAAATATGCTTCGGCATGGGATTGTGTGCGGAAAGTTTGGAGAAGCGAGGGAATCAGCGCATTTACACGTGGTTTGGGGCCCACTTTGATTCGGTACGCATTTGATTCCTCAGAAATGCTTCACGAACTCATTGCTCAATCAGTTCACCATTTGCGAACGGGGCGACATTCCTTGGATTCGAGATGGCTAGCAGACTGCTGTATTCATAATTATCGAGGATTCATCTCCTACACGTCAATGCGAGACGCTCAGTGCTCACATATTCTCATATTTTAGATCGGACTAGATCAATAATATGCAAACAAACGAGTTTCCCTGTGTCTATATCTCAGTCGGTACTATGGTGTGGCACATGAATGTAGATTAAGTGACGATCACAATGACTATTCCGGTTAATGCAACGAAACAGTGCACGCGAGTGTCGTGAGTAAGGTTGTACTTACCACGCAGAGGAGACACTCGTTGATAGCTCGAGGTTAGTTGAAATTTGCCGACGACTCCAACGTTGATGAAATATGGTATTTAGCAAGTGCCACCTCCTCGATAAGCTAGACAACATGTGATGCTTACGATACACCGGACAAACCAAAATCGATTGAGGTCGGCCAGCAGTCCCCACCCTCGCATCTGAGTGTTGACACTGCCAGTAATCTGCCTCGACACGTTTTTCGTGATACGTAAGGGTTCAAAGAGGGTATTTATCCCAGGTTGCAGCATAGAACAATTCGAACAAAATGGTCTTCTGAATGATACCATATTCCTCTGCCTGCTCATGAGCCCTCGATCCATGCATTGTAGCGTTTAAGCAATTCTGCAACGCTGTCTTCCTCTATTTCTTTGGGATGGTTGGACGGTTGATGAGAATCGATTTCTGTCCAAAATTCCGCATATTTTGGTTGAGATACGACGTCCAGTTTCTTTGTAGCGTCTGCCTTCGCCATGAGAGATGTCAACACAACTCGATACTTGCGGTGATGGAGATCGGTTCCGATCACCACCTGGTGCCTATAGCGCTCAAGCGACTGTTAAGCTTTCGCAGTCAGATTCGTCTCGTCAGCTTCGAGCTGGGAAAATATATCGGTCAAATGACAACGTAAAAAGTGAAGCGAACCTACCTTGAAGGAGACAATGAACCCTTCATATCTTCGGTACTTGATACATTTCTATGGACAGATTGCCTTTTGCAGATGGTATCCTATGTTCCGACTGACCGTCACGGGGTATTGTCGACATCGTTTTCCGAGACAGGGGGTGATCACTTAACAATCTCTGCTGCTATAGGAAGAAATCACTGACAACGGCAGCGAGATGATACATCACCTTTCTTCCTGGGACACTTATCTCTCTACTGACCGCGTGCGATAACCAAAGATATTCGTTCACGGTAACGAACGAGACCATGGGTAGGGTTCCTTCGGCATGCACCACTTTGTAGTTACAGTGATTTACGGTGTTCGTGTCATAGGTGGAGGGTCATTTGAGTACGGGAATGCCGAGTCAATAGTCGAGGATGACGGAGATGCAGCATCAATCTCGAGAAAGTTGAGGAATGGGTTGGTCGAGTGGGAAGAACGTCGACCAAAAGGTTGTAGGTTGAACTGGCGATTCATGAATATGACGGCATGACCAGCTTTGAGGAAATATTCGGCAGATGTCGCACCTCGGGTACCTGCATGATGGTTAACAGAATATAATGAAAAGAACATTGGCACGCACCGGCGCTAAAATTATCGAGGAAGCGGAGGCTGCACATGATTTAGTGAATATGAGGTCAGTGACCCTGTGCGACTGTGGGTGGTTGCACTTTCTTAGACATTGAGCTCTAGCGGTACGGTGGTCCCTCTGCTCTGGTTCGAGTTCAGTGTGCATGACGCGAGCACCTGTGATAATGACTCTCACCGTTAGAAGTACAACGGATCGGTTGGCCTGTCGTTGCCGTTGGATAAATTTGTGAACGCCCTCTATGTCGGCGAGGAGTGAAGGAGGTTGTGTTTGTGTTTCAAAGTACGATTCAGCACAGAATTTCTGTAGTTTATGTGTTGTATTAGACATCCTGCGCGAACCAAGAGACCCTGCACAGTGCGATCTCATCAGCAAGGCGAGTAGAGCGATTGAGTAACCAAATCCCCGACTGTACGTGTTGAAGTAAGACTAAGATACGAGTCTCAACGTTGTTGATAGAACCGCTGAGGCACACGTCGCGTGACAGCATCGTCTTTATATAGTACGAGAAATGTAGAGTCTCGGAGCAGTGAGTAGGAGCGCTTCACGAGTGTAAAGCGAAGGGAGGACGACTCGCAGGAGCGAACGGAGCTGGTGCACAAATGGAAGACCCAGTCCTGGAGTCGCGGAAAGTGAACAGTGTCATCAATTTCCATCGGTTGCTATCTTTAGATAATCAGGTACACGTTCTAAGTTCTAAGACTAGTGTCGCTACCACGCAGTGACATTGCAACATTTTCGCATTATGTTGACCTCGTGCAATCATATTGTCTAAGGATTGTAAGTCGCTTGTAACATTTGCGATCATCTTGCAGTACATACTTAGGCACCAGCAGCGGCTCGGGCCGTGGACTCCAACTTGATCGGCCGTCATGCCTCCTCAGCGCCGCGCACCCATTGAATACGATTGTGATGCGTGTGGAGCTCATAATGTTGATGCTATTCGTTTGACGAGGCATCGAAACCAGTGCAAAGCAATGCGCACCAGAGGCCGCCGTGCCTACGAGAAGTGCGTACAGCTTCACGAAAAGCGTTTGGCGGCAAAAGCGCGTGCAAAGGCGGAGAAATTAGCCTCTGTCACTGCGGCATCGCATCCAATGCCAACCACTCAAACACTCACAAGCCGCACTACCAGTGGCAATCATAGCTATTGCAAGGACTTGGCGGATTTGGGCGAAGGTTCTGTGAGTACCGTGCATTTGGATCGCGCTGGGCATACTGATTTCATTTATTTCCTATCAGTCAAAGGGCCCTTTCACTCCGAGTCATCCGGTCCCTGAGCCTCTATCAAGATTGACACCTCCGCTCCCCCATACCCCATCATCCTTACTCGAACAGCACACGGATGCTAGTGCCTGTGTTCAGGAAGACGTGCTGGCAAGTGCTCGAAGGCAATTGTAGTGGTTTCATCGGTTAGAACTTGATTATGAGCGCTTGGAAAAGTTTTCCCTGATGATCGATGGTAAGCTCACTTTGACTGTGCGTTGGTGTACTGCTTGACTTGTTCCTAAAGGGTTTAAACAGTCTAGACCAAAGAATGAGAATTGTTGCGATCAGAGCAAGCAATGGTTGTCGTTATGACTGGTGTCGAAATAGTTCATTAAGGTTGAGCGGTTTCGAGAATATCATTATGCTCGCTGTACGTTACAGCGAGCAATGATGAACTTCATCATGAAGCGCGTGTCGAATGAGCATGTGATTACTGGATCGGATCGGTTAGCGCCGTGTCTGACTTGTACGATGTTTGCACCCTCACACTGAGCGGTGTCATCCCTTTGTAACTAACACAGTCTTAAGAAAAGGCACAACTTAGGAACTCGGGCATACTCGGACGTTGGAACTTGCTAGTACGTTGTGTTGCATCTTTTCCTGATATTCACTTATACTTACATTCATACAAGGATGTCAACCGACTCGACAAGTTCCCTCATTATGTCGACGTACCGTCTAACATTAGTAGCAATGGACTGCACTGACCTATACGAACTCTATTAATCCAGTGTCCGATCTCACTTCCTCGACCATCTTATCGCTGAATCGCTGAAATGACAACTTTCGTCCGGTCATGCCTAGGCGGCCCCTCACAAGGACTCAAAGTACTCCGCTTGGACATGTAAAGAAATGAGTGACTCAAGGGGTTGATCGAGTGACTGCTTGTTGCATGGCCCAGGCCGGTCACTACGACAAAGACCTCCAAAACCCTGCCAGACCTCGGTGTCAAGTAATTCGATATTCATCTCAGTCTTTACTCAACTATTCACGTCAAGTTGAGCTCCATCCGTATAACTTATCTCTGGCAATAACTCGATCCTGATGTTCATCCAACGCTGAAGCTTTCAAACCGATGTGGTTGCTTCAAGACAATGCACTCACGTGTTCCATGGTCCACATCCGCTAGTGACCTCCACAAAGCGTCCCTGTACGAACGCCACAAACGGCTGTCTACCGCAAAGCACAGTGGAATGACCACAGTCGGGAATCGTTTATATACCTCCCCCAATACCTCCCCCGATACCTCCCCAGTGCCATCATCACCCCGAGTTGAAACATACATTCATATTCTTCTATAACCAATCATGTCTAAGGTAGGCCTAATCCTCGTGCACTGACTTGAAGACTGACTCGGACGCGGAATATTTAGACCTACATTTGCTCTGCTCATCCTGGCTGCAACGCAACTTTTACCAGGTTCATCGACTTCAAGAGACACGAGGCCGCATATTCATCAGAGTACGTTTTTCTCCTCTATGCTATATAGCGTACCTCACTCACATTCGCTTATACAGTGGGTATATCTGCACCTGGCCCGGCTGCGACTTTGCGACAAAGAGGAAAGTTAACTATGAAATCCATTCTGCTAAGCAGTACGTGTTCATTCATCACTATCATCGATTCCACCTTATCAACATTTTTTTAGTACGGGCGAGCAACGCTACATCTGTCCTCACGATGATTGTAACTACAAGACCCACGACCCCGCCAGCTTCACGCGCCACCGACAGAAACAACATGGGTATGTTCCTCTGCGCCGCGGTCGTGGTGTTCCCTCTACAAAAGGGTCAGGCGGGATTCAACCGTCATTCCAGCCCCCGGCACAGCCCCAGCCCCCGGCAGAGTTTCTTTCCCTTGGTACATTCTCCCAACACCAATACCAATACCAATACCAATACCAATACCAACTTCAAGCCACGCAACTGCAGCCCATGCTACCGCAACCCATGCAACTGCAACCCATGCTATCCCAACCCATGCTTCCGCAACCCATGCAACTGCAGCCCATGTCGCGACCCATGCTATCCCAACCCATACAACTGCAGCCCATGCCACCGCAGCCCATTCAACTACAACCCATTCAACTGCAGCTCATGCAACCGCAACCCATTCAACCGCAACCCATTCAATCGCAACCCATGCCACTCCGGCCCATGCAATCTCATCCCATTGAACATAAACTCCAACCCACCCAATACCAACCCCCTTCACCTATCTACGACTCGTCATTGGGAGTCTTATACGGTTCAACAGATACCGCGGACGACTACACCATGTATACTCCACCTGCGAGGACCTCCAACGGGTGGACTGAGGGATGCATGTGTCCTGAATCGATGCAGAGACGCCCTTCGGAGATGCTAGGGTATGAATATTAGCCTTATTAGTTTTCATGAACTTCAGACGTGAGAATCATTTGTTATTTTTTTCTTTCCTTGTCGGTGATGTTTCTCTTGTTTATGTATGGCCTCGGATTCTGCATCCTTATACTTGTTTGTATATCTCATTTATCACTTCTTGGTGTCAAAGCAATACATTCTTTTATCAATGTAACACGTTTCAAGTTGTAATTGGAATATTTACCTCTCCCTCAAGTTTGATTCGCGCTCTCAGCGCTCCGAGTCATGCTCCGCTACCAAACTCTGTATAGATTCTAACAATCATTCTGATCGCCTTCGGACGTTTCCTATCGTCAATTACAGTAATAATAGATGCTTGTAAGTAGTACTGTCGAACACATTTTTTCCGCCGGTTTGAACGAAAACAACGGTGATGCAGTGACCTGTTACCACTCGGAAATTCACAGCAAGGTACGAGCCAAAACTCAGTGAAGACTCGCTCACCGCATAGACCTGTAATACATAATAAGTCCATTGATATTTCCGCTCTTTTTCTTGCAAATGAGGTACAGAGCATTGTAGCTGCACTCCCTCTGATATTGGTAGTATATATGTTAGTTCAGTATGTCCTGTTGAGTGTATCCTAGCTATTATTTATTGTGCAAGCCCTACGCAGAGTGAGGCAGAAATGAAATGTTAATATTTTGAGCGGTAGTGACCGCTTCGGGCAATTTTCTGGTGATAAAATCAATATGTACATAGTTTTATGCTTATTTTTTCCCGCAAGGTCTCGCTGAGCCAATTAAATTCATTCGTCATTTATTCGAAGAACGCAGAGCTACTTGGAGGATATTTAAGTTAGGTACTACTTACTAATTATCAGAGCCGACAAGGTTTCTGAGGTATTTTTACCTTACACTGCTCGTACCTTGTTTTCGCCACGGCTTGGCAGCCGAACGGTGGTGGAGTGGTAGTAGTAACAGGTCACTACACACTCTCGGCGAAAACGGAAACGAATGAAACGGAAACGAGCAGCTGCCGAACCCCAAAATTTATTCGCTTTGAAGTTCGTCTTAACCAGACACGGATCCGAAATATCAGTGGGTGGCTCGTAGTTGGAAGGTATCCGATGTTGAATGGTTCAACCTCGGTCCTTACGATGCATCCGACTCCCGAGTTTGTGATGAATAAAAGCCCTCGCTAAAGGGTCAGTTCGACCATAGTACCCCTCTCAATTCCAACCATGCAGTTCGCACTCATTTTTACCACACTGGTTACATTCGTGACCCTTGCTGCGTCACATCCAACACCCAAATTGGTTGAAGAATATACTGGTGAGTACTGAGGCCTGAGGACTCGTGCCGTTCTTGTTAGTGAGAGTGATACTGATATGCTATGCAGCTCTGGCTGAGCGCCAGGAGGTTTCCTCCAACTCCATTACTAGTCATCTCGCCGTGAGGTTGGGGATGCCTGACACCCCTGACAAGCCCGACACTCCTGACAAGCCCGACGGGCCTGACGGGCCTGAAGGGCCTGATACGCCTGACTCAGTCGACCGATAGAGAGGTAGAGAGGTATTGGTTGTTTCTTCTTTCATTGCTATGAAGTCTTATTGCTGTTCAGCTTTCGAATTAGGGAGGGGTCGCAAGAAGATGTATTGAAATTGTAGAGCTACGGCATCAGCTCGCAGGTTGGCGTGTTAGAATTCTGAGATCCTTACATGCACGAGAAAGCAGATGACCGAGGACGGACTTATGTAATCAATGATCTTGGACAACGACGGACGTGTTCACTGTTAGCGGTGCCCGACTTGGACTAGGTCTAAATTAAGATTCCAGATGGGTTTCCTCCTACTGCAGACCGCCATATAAGGCTGTGCGCTAAGGATCGCTAATCATTGACTTGGTTTGGCGCTTTGCTAATGCTCCACAGGCAAGCAGATCCAATTTTTGTCGAGCGCACTTACCTTGATGCTTTCACTTTCTATTGGCTTGCTCACGTACGTTTATACTGTGACCATTCTATCATATACCGACCAAGGACGATCCGTTCCCAGTTACTGGTTATGCTGCTCAATTCGCGTAGACTAGTTCCATCGACTTCACGCCATTATCATGATCAATTTCACCTTCATGAGATCTGATTGGGTCGAGATGTTCCTAAACACCAAGTACTTAGTAGTGGGCGCATCAGAGAAGAAGATATGTATTGTCATATATCGTTATATATCGTAATATATAGGAAAGGCTTTCGTCACATTGGAATATAAAGTGATAATAAAGCAATATATGACTATGTAAAAGCACCATTATCAGTATAATTCGGACAGCAAGAGAAGCGTTCTGAAGTTCGTTGTAACCAGACATGGATCTGAAATGTAAGGGGATGCCTCGTAAGTACTAAGTCAGAAGGTATCCGATCAAATTGAACGTTCGAACGTTCAATGTTCAACGTTAGTTCTTACGATACGTGGTGAATAAAAGCCCTCGCGATTTTGACTAGAGGGTCAGTTCGACCATAGCATCCAAATACCTCCAATCATGCAGTTCGCACTCATTTTTACCACACTGGTTACATTTGTTACCCTTGCTGCATCACATCCAACACCAACATTGCCAGAAGAATATGGTGAGTACTGAGGACTCGTGCCGTTCTTGAAGTTGGTGAGAGTGATACTGATATGCTATGCAGCTCTGGCTGAGCGCCAGCAGCTTCCGAATCCACCCTCCATGACTATCAGTATACCTAGCCTTCTTCCCACGATTTGAGATGCCGCCGATACACCTGACACACCTGATTCGATTGTCTGATAGAGAGGTAATGGTTTTTTCTCCTTTCATTGCTATGAAGTCTTATTCAAGTTGCTGTTCAGCTTTCGAATTAGGGAGGGGTCGCGAGAAGAGGTACTGAGTTTAATACATCGTAGAGCTACGGCATCAGCACGCAGGCTAGCTCAGGTTGGCGTGTTAGAATCGATTCCGAGATTTTTATATGCACGAGAAAGCAGATATGATTTCCTAGTACTTACATAATCAATGATCTTCGAGCGTGTTCACTGTTAGCGGTGCACTAAAGAGCCCTTGTCCAACTACTAGGACTAGGTCTAAATTAAGATTCTAAATGGGTTTTCTCCTACTGCAGACTGCCATACATTGCTCACGTACGTTGATACCGTGACCATTCTCTCATATACTGACTAAGGACGACCCGTTCCCAGTCAGTTACGCTGCTCAATTCGCGTAGACTAGTTCCATCGACTTCACGCCATTATCAATTTCGAACCTTTCCTCCCCCTTTGCCCATGATGATGGTGCCCAAATTTATTTGCCTTCAAGCTTTTCATTATGCGAGTGGAATGTGATCCCCTCAAGGTATGTCGATTAGTTATTTTAGTCCCATGTTCTCAACACGTGTTGGGTGAATGAAAGATAACAGTTTCCTGAGTCTTGTCCTCACCCACAACGCTTGTGATAATCAGCATAACCCGAAATGCTCCCCCGCGTATTAGTGTGCGGTCAGTATCTGGTTTATCCAATGATCAGTTGGACTCTGATGTGTTTCAGGTGAGATTGAGTATGTCCAAGATGAGTGCGAGGAGATGTTTCGTGGGATCGCCGAAATTGTAGTAAGTTGCCTTCCCTTTCAATGCGCCTCTAGCTTATGTGCCATCTCCCTTTCCCTCTCCAGCATCTGATATCAGAATCTCGTTCTCATTTCCTCTCCTCATTTGGGCCCGGTGGGCCGTATGAAGGGACTGTCGCCTTGTACAGGCGCAACACATCTTCTGCAGTCATAGGAAAATTTGACGCGCCATTAATTCACGCTCTAGCCGATACGAGCAAGGTCCGCTGGATCGCTCAGAGTAGCAGTGGTTATGATGAAATCGACGTGCAAGCCTGCAAAGAACGGGGTAATGTCCGCTCTCAGTTAGATCAACTATTGCTAACGTGCATTTGCCCCAGGAATATTAGTGTCGAATACTCCAAGAGCGAATGAGGATGCTACTGCTACTACCACTTTATACCTTATGATATCGTGCCTGCGGCGTTTCTCGATGGCAGAACGCTCCCTTCGCTCTGGTACATGGAAGACACCCTGTGATGCAGCGCAAACTCACGACGTTACTGGGCGCACGCTTGGTATCTTCGGCTTGGGTGGCATCGGTCTGCGATTCGCTCACCTTGCGCACGCCTTCCCGATGCGCATCATATACTTCTCACGAAGGAAGGCAGAATCCGTACCGGACTGGTGCGAATATGTCTTAAGCCTGGAGGAGCTGTGCAAGCAGGCTGACGTACTGAGCATACACGTCCCTTTAAACCAATCCACAACTGGTATAATTGGAGAGAAGGAGATCAGGACCCTGCGACGGGGAAGTGTGCTTCTCAATACGTCACGAGGACGAATAGTGGACCAAGAGGCGATGATACGAGCGCTGGAGGACGGTCATGTAACACTTCTTCTATCGTCTTGTCGTCTTTGCTCACAAACTTTCAGCTTTCATCAGTCGGCTTGGATGTATACCCCGATGAACCGCGCGTAGATCCGCGCTTGTTGACCTTTCCGCAATGTACGCTTCTGCCGCATATTGGGGGAGTATCAGCGGAGTCATCGAGGGCAAAAGAACTGCAAGCATTGAGAAACTTGAAAGCTTTTGTACTGGGTGGCATCGGGGAAGATATTGTCCCTGAGCTGAAGACGGGAATCGGCAACTCGACTATGTTGTAATCGTTAGCAGCAGGCTGAACAAGGCATAGCATAGAAGGAACAACCGCCTTCCCTCGTCTAATGATAGAACGTGCCTCGTATAATGGAGAAGATTGATCACTGCAAGCCACGCCATTCAGCCTCAGTGCTGTCAAAGAAGCCTCGTCAGAATAACATTATAGCCTGGTTCGACAGCGCTAAATTGAACGTTAAACCCCGTGCCTCCCAGGCCCCGTTACGACTCATCCTAGTCGCATGTATCACTGGACCCTGCGCACACAGTGACTCTCCAGCCATGCTCTCCCTCGATCAGGGCTCATTGGCACTGAGGGGTCACACGAAAATCTTTATCGAGGAAAGAGTTGCCAATGCACGTCAGAAAGCCTTCTTCGTACCACAGAGAACTTGTCTGATCGTCCGTCAGTGTTGTCGTCGAACATCGACGTCATTACAGAAACCCGTGTCAACTTTGAGAGCACAGTCAAGTTGTCTGCTCTTCGTCTCGTCCAGCTCGAAAAAGAAAGCGCATGGGTGGTGGCGGAATAATTGAATGGTGAAAGGATAGCACTTCAGTACCATACTTCATTTTGTCTGGGGGCTGTCTGTAAACAGTTCACGATCAGCCACGCAACTTGGAGAGTATCGCAGTGTATCAAGAGATACTTGATGCGTGGTAAGACCAAGGGGAGCCAGTTCATGATTACAATCCTGCCTGTTTAAAGATATACAAAGTTAGGTGTAACGACGAGTTTGAGTCGGATAGACAACGAAAAAAAACTCCAAAACGCAAGACGAACTCCTTTGCACAAAAATTCAAGTTTCTAGAATAAACGCCTTTTATTTGCCCGGTGCACATAGTTCTCTGACCACTTTCTCATCGATCCTCTTCGCAAAACATATCTCAAACGGAGCAGCATGCGTAATTGCACTGTCCGAGAATGCATGCGTGTCAATCTTCGCTGCAGGATTCTCCGAAAGGCGGAAAGCCCACAGAATAAGAGCCGTGTTGAGGAAGACAGACCGATTCGCGACATGTTGACCGGGACATACCCTGATATTTTCAAGTAAGGCATAAGAAATGGTCAAAAGACGAACGATACCACTTACCGACGGCCAAAGCCAAAAGTGAAAAATCGCATGTCACCGCGCACACGACCTGCATCGTCAATCCAACGCTGAGGATTAAACCTGTGTGGTTCGGGAAAGACTTCAGGATCGTTTGCGATAGCCCTGAAGCACGAGCGTCAGACCCAAATGTGAGAGGACGAAAATGTTTGCCTACTGACCAATGGTTCCCAATAACAGTCGCACCTGCCGGAATGACGTAGTTGTTCCAAATGATGTCCTTAATTGCGCGATGCGCAAAGCCTGTAGTGCAAGGTGGTTGTTCAATATCGCGTCATCACAACTCAAATAAGACGTACCTCCGGGAGTGACAGGTCTCCACCTGAGACTCTCGAGCATGAACGCAGTAACCTGCGGCAGCATTTCCTGATCAGCAAACGTCGGCACTAATCAAGAGCTATCTCAGTCAGCAGACGAACAAAGAAAAGGCATAACCTACGCCGCATACGCCCCACAACGTTATCGAGTTCCTCTTGTACGCGAGCCTGCGCATCTGTATGAGTGGCAGCAGCCATCATCATAATTGTGATTGCGGACGCAGTCTACAACAGTTGTCGAGTGAAGACGCGATACAATGTAAGAACTTACCGTATCAGCACCGGCCCCAAATATCACTCCTGCAAGGAATGCCACTTCCTTATCTCCGAGCTGGTACTGTTTCTGGTGCTCTAACATGAACCTCGCAAAGGATGGACTTGCAGTCCCCTCACGCTTCACAGTGGTGAGCGAGCATATCTATCATCACACGAAAATCACGAACCATCTGTCTTCGCACTGCGTCTAACTGCCCGTTATAGAAAGCAAATTCTTCTCTGTGCCATGCCTTCAGCTGACTCAGGTAGCCCGGTACGAAACGCAGGATTGGATACGTATCCACAAGATATGCTCCCGGCTTCAGAGCTTGACCGAAACGCGCAGAAAACTTATTGATGGTAACAACTTCAGGATCTGTATATGAGGTCGAAGTAGCCTTTCCATAGGTGAAGGACATGATCACGGAAGCTGAATAACTGAAACCCTCGGATTACCACCTGTACCGCGACTAAGAGCTGGTGTTCGTACCGCATGGCATGTCTCTGGTGGTTCTTTGGATCATTTAAGATATCTAGAACCACATTCTTCGCATGCCTGGTCTGCATGGGCTCATAGGTCTTCGCAACCTTAGGTTGCAAGTTTGCTTGCAAGACCCTGCTTTACATTTAGTCTCACTGATCGCACTTAGTAGAGACAGGATATGTACCTGCGCATCCGGCGCAATCTCTCAGTACTGCCCTCAAGGACCACTCTGAACCCGCCAGCCAACGTCTCGTGCACTGCAATAGAACGTGGACGGTCAGCAACATTTGCTCCCTCCTTTTCCATGATATCCACTGCAGCCTGTGACGTGATCCACTTCATGCCTGGCTAGACGATGTATTGTTTTATGCTGACCTGATGACGTCCTATAACTACGAAAATCCTATGGCCTTGTTTGAGCGAGAACACAGGTCCGTATTGTTCTGTCCATCTCGCGAATTGAAAAGGCGCACTGCGTGAGGGGTTAGATAGAGATCATGTCGGTGTCCCTTGACAATGACTTACTATGACTTTGGCAACGTATTTCCTAATAGCCAACGTCCAGGCGGTCCAGGCGGTAATGGCAACCGTCTTGCGGCCTGATATCGTTGTTTCACTATCCAGACGCTAGCTAAGATAATGATAAGGGTGCATGTGGCAATGATCATCGCCATTGAAATGGTCCGGCTTGCTGATAGTCACGATTCAGGCACCCCGCTACTTTGCAGCGCGTCAAGTACTCCAGAACACAAAGGTGGTGACTTACTGTGATGAGTGACGGGTATGGTGAGATTAGAGTGCATGATTACGCTGACTTGTACTTATACAAACACGAATTGAACACCCGCGTGGATAAATCGGACCCAGTGTGCGGCGAGTCACGTATTGCGGTCTTCCTATAGTATAGGCTAGGAACCTGATGTGACCAGTGACCACCCTGGTGATCAGTTAGCGCGTGTTCCAAGACGTTTTGACTCCACCCGATGATTGTGTAAGGTAGATTTTCATGTCGTTCTCGATGACCCGTTGACTCAAGGACGAACCCAAGGCCGAGAAAGCGGCAGAAAATGAGATTGACAGAGCTCGCAAGGAGCTCGAACTTTTTGGACAAGAACATGATCGTTGGCCAGGAGCTTTGTCTGCAAATGAAATCTATTAGTGCCAACAATATCTATGGTTGAAGAATCAAGGATATTGTTCTCGTTTACTCAATTGTGAAGACGGACGTTCTATGCGAATCCATTTGTTTTACCTGTCAGAAAATGACATCGCTTACATAATGTTCGGCACATCAACGCCCACAAATAATGCGCATTCCATTCTATCGATCATGCGAGTTGTTCGGTATAGGTGAAACCATCATGATCGCTAGCGGCCCAGGTAAGTCTTGTTTGAATAGGAGGGATGTGAGCTGATATCATTATACCCATAATAGCTGCTTTCTGATGGCTTGGGAATCTGACGAGTATGCACAGGCTCTCCTTGCTGTAAGTGTATCTCGTTCATAATGATCAGACAAATTTACACTATTACTAGCTTGCACGTTTGCAGTCGTCCAACTCGCCAACTCTAAGTAGTACTCTCAGTGCCTCCAGTGCCCCAAACTCCTCATTCGTGCCACCTCCGCATATCTATAACGGGCAGCATGTGTGGGGAGATTAAACATATCGCACCATGCAACACCAGCCCACTGGCGCACTCGACAACCGCCAATAGCACATACTCTCGGCAGAGTTGTGGGTGGACCTTTTAAAAATGTCGAAGTTTGACAGATAAAATCAGCTGGGCTGAGCTCGCGAACTGAGTCCTAGAATTGAACAGCCCTAGTGCTCCTCATTTCGGTGTCGCCTTCAGCCTTTCTATATGATTCAGACTCTGTTTACCACAAAGAGCAAAAGGGATGAAATCAAGGCGAAGAAAGCGGCGGAACTCGAGAGATTGGAAGCTCTCCGAGCCCAGACGTACCTTGCAGTCTTCGGAGTAGAATACGAACCTCCAACGGGAGCTTTGTCTTCAGACGAAACTTGGTGGAGCCAGCAATATCAATGGTTAAGAGGTCAAGGATACTTGCTTCGGCCACGCTATGCTCCAGAATGGGTTCCGTCTTGGGAGAGTTCCAAACGCAATTCTTCTGATTGTGAAGATCGACAGATCATACACGTGAGGCAACAAGCTCACCTTCCATTTTGACTAGCTGACGGTTCCACAGTTTGGTCAAACCATGGATGCAACACGCCTATCTGACGGCTTGTATGTTTGCCTCAAAGTAGTCGAGAAGTCGGTGTTTCCTGACGAGGCAGACATTGGACTATATTTCATGTCGGACAAACTTGCGTCTGATCCCAAGAACCATTGCGTTCCGTTCTTCGAGGTCTTGTCAGTTCCCGACGGGGACGACAAACAAATTTTCGTGATGCCATTACTTCTCAATTTCGACAAGTTTCGATTTGATACATTCGGCGAGGTGATGGAATGCCTCAGGCAACTTTTCGAAGTATGCCAACCGCTCTGAGCTTGTTCGTCCTCTCATCAACTTACTGCAGGGTTTCTTGTTCATGCATGACCACCACGTTGCACACCGGTACGTTCCCCGAGATTGACATATAATGTGATCTCACTGAACTGAACAACAGTGATTGCATGTGGATGAACATTATGATGGATGCCAAAGACCTCTATGCCGAACCATATCACCCTGTCAAGCCTTACATGAAGCGGGACTATAGCGGTTTCGTGAGTCATTACACCCGCACTCAGCGACCCCCCAAGTACTACATCATCGACTTCGGCTTGTCACGCCGATACGATGCCAGTGAAGAAAATCCGCTCGAGTATCCTATATTCGGGGGTGATAAGACGGTCCCAGAATTTCAAAAGAACACGAATACCCCGCTGAATCCCTTCCCAACCGACGTCTACTATCTCGGAAATCTTATCCGGGAACAGTTCCTAGATGTAAGTGCTGGTCTGATGCTTTCATCTTTCAAAACTTATGAACGTAAACAAGACTAAAACGGGATTTGAGTTCTTGAAATCTCTTATCGATGATATGGTGCAAGATGATCCAAGTAAAAGACCTACAATGGGGCAGGCAGTCGAGCGATTCGACTCGATTCGACAAAACCTCAGCACATGGAAACTGCGGTCTCGCGTGACTGCCAGGGACGAAGGTCCTTTCGAGCATATGTATCACGGGACTGCCCATTGGAGACGACGGATAGGTTTTATTGTCAGGCGTGTATCGGCTATACCCCGTCTTCCGCAATGAAGCGCGCCTCTATGATTTCGCAGTGCACCTCACTGATATTCATATGATCTTTTGAATATATAAAATCTCGTGACATCGAGTGGGCCGATGAATTCAGTGTTTGTAACTACTTTTACATAGAGAAATTGTTAACTGAGTACACGGCGAAACGGTCGACAGTATGTGGAGTTCTTAAGTCTGTGTGCTAGTGTTCCATAAAGTCGACAGTTGCGCGGAGATCGGAATAGCGGCATACAACAAGTAATGGCCGACCAAAACATCAAACACCAGTAATCCGAGAATGAGCTGCAGACGTCCTCCAGTATTTGGCACGGGTGTGAGTCTAAAATGGTGTTAGTTGATATTACGCTGAGCTCCTAGCCTCCTACAGGCTGTGTAGCTATGCTTCCTGAGGAAGAGTTCGCATGGCGCATTGGTGGTAGCGGCACTCTTTTGGTTAGAATTGAAAGTCTTCTATACGGATTTTATGCCAGCAAGGAAGGTCTGGGCGCGATCTTGCTCGCTGAGATTCTACGTCTCGACCGACCACTGCGATAGTGAATCGTCAACTTCACACATACACATCAAAAAGCGTGTCCTGTTCAAGACCAATCAGTCGATTACGATACGGGAAATGAAACAAACCAAATTATGAGGTGAATGGTCAATTGGTCAGATGAGTGGCCTTGCTAGGTCGAGTGCATAAAGACGACTGAACAGCGGCACGGACTAGGAAAACCCGGAATGTATGAATGTGATGATGGTTATAACACTGCGGTGAACAACGCCACAGGCACATACTGCATCCATGCAAACTTTGTCTCGTTGATGGTGACTTCGGGAAGGCTGAGCTAAAACGGAGTGGTGAGTGATGACGTTGTATGCACAACGCCCATCAACGCCCCGAAGAGTCAGGCGAAGTCGTGGACATCCGAACCTAATTCTGACTCGGCTGGAAACGAGCAAACCCCTCATGTTGGAAATAAATTAAATTTGCAGGAGGGTTGGTGCCTTGCAGGGCATTTGAACATTGCACCAGTGAATGGGCGGATAGACCGTCTCTCATTCTTCAGAGAAACATCCATGTATAACAGAGTCTAGTGCTTGAGGGATAAGTTAAGCGTGTGTATGAAATGTACTTGATGGATTTGTAGAGTAAGTCATACTGAGCTCCTCCAAGCGAGACAGTCCTCGCTAGCTGGCGTGCAAATCGACTTGTCACTTTACAGACAAATTAGAATGCGAGGCGTCAATGACTGTCATTAAAGGTAACAGAAAAACGCTGAAGGATAACAAAAGGAGGATATGAATATGAATATGATCGTCCGTGTTCTAAAACCATCAGTGACCGTCATCGTTGGACGGAGATGCACAGCAGAGGAACAGCACAACACGAGCCCACCATTTGGAGTTATCGACACGTTTTGCTTTGTCGCTGGCTCGTTCTGGCCGCCGAGCAACATACAGTGCCTGCAGATAAAACTTGAGACGACAGCTATTGATAGCACATCCCCAAAACGACATACCTTCTTGTCATCTAGTGCAGGAACGTCGATAACAGGAGGACTGCGACGAGAGGAGGTACCAGGTCCCCGTGGATGTTGCTGAGGTTCATTTGGTTCATCGGTGTTGGGTGGGGAACGGTGGAAGAGTGAGGGAAGGCGAGGGAGCAGCGCACGTGGACGTGATACCCAGGATGGTGCAAAAGCATTGCGGAGGCGATGTAGAAAGGGATCAGGATGGACTCGACGGCGGGTAGTGGAGGACTGAAAATATGAAAATAAGAGAAAGTAGTGAAATCGAATTGTGGTAACGCACAGGGCTACCATCTTGCACGTTATCGAAAAAGCCTGGTAGCACTTGACGTGGGGCTGGACGGATGGGCGGACGTCGCGTAGCATTAGCCTGGAATGCTGATATCAGGATCGATATCAAGGTCAGAACAAGACACAGCGTACATCTGATAGCTTGTGCGTGTGGAACATTAGCCTGTTTCATTCTTGAAAAGTCACAAGATGATACATACCTTGTTGTTGAGTTCAGATTTTTGTGCCTGACGGCCATTGGGAATAAGATAGCGGGTGAGAGTCAAGTTGGCACTCACATCAGGTATGAACAGGATATCCTCTAGGCCAGCTGTTTTGAGGATGTCTTGGATGTTCCATATGTACGCGTTTTCATCCATCCAACCTGCAGTGGATAGCAGCTTTCCATCAGCGGAAAATGCCACACAAGTGACGAAATTTTCGTGTTGAAGAGGTGGCCCGATTTCGAGGTTTGTATCAAGATTCCAGAGACGCGCTGTCTTATCCCAAGATGTACTCGCAAGGAGGCGGTCATTGGGAAATAAAGTGATGGAGTAGACAACAGATCTGTGACCCTCCAAAACAGCGGTCTGCTGCCATGTGGCAGTGTCGAATATCCAAATCGAGCCATGGATCAACCCAGCAATAAGCTTCTTTTCATCCGATGACCAGGTTAAGCTCCAAACCATTTGACCGGGTTCGATCATGGACAGCAGCTCGCCCGTCTTCGCGTCCCAGATTTTGATTCCTTCCTCGTATCCTCCTGTGGCAATCATTGATGCCTCGGGTGAGTATCTCGCTGCGCACACCGACCCGTGTCCTGTCTGTATTGGATTCAGACCTTCGACTGGTTCACTGCTCTCCACACTCTTGCCGTCCCGTCGTGTGATCCGCTCACAACTCGCCCACCATTTGGACTCCAGAATACTGAATTCACAAAAGCAGTGTGTTCTTTCCACTTGACGACAACCTTCCCCGTCTCGACATCCCACAACCTCACTGTCCCGTCATTGCTTCCGCTGGCAATAGTCTTGCCATTTGGAGACAACGACATGGCAATTATTGCTGCATCATCCCCTTCATCTCGCCACCCGCTACCTACCTGTGCACCGCTCTTTAGGTCCCATAGTCGAAGTGAGTTGTCGAATGAACATGTGATGATGCGCTGCCCACCGGGCAGGTGTGCAACGCCTGTAACTCTCTCAGTATGGCCTCGTATCGTCTTGCAGGGAGTTACTGCTGACGTCTTTTTTACATTAGCGGCAGTAGAAGACATGATGGGCGCTTGGGGATCTCGATCAAGGGAATCGTGGACTATATACGCGCGAGAGCAGATCGTTGCCTCAGAATGAGTTGTCCTGTGGGGTTATAAACAGTGGGTGGTTTCACTGGCCTATCTGATTTCACCTGACTTTGGCATGTCAATAGAAATGTCTAGAGGGATTGGTCACGGCAAAGTCCCACTTGGGACAGACTCACTCCGCGCAATAACGAGAGGGGCGGCTGGCAGCTGAGATAGTGAATATTTGCTTTTGGGGTCGAGAGGGCTGCGCAAGTGTTGGTATAAGTCACCTGCTGAGGCCGAGGTACGTATCCGTTGTCCTCGTGTCTCTCCACAGCCTCACAATGCTGTGCACACGAAGCGCCACGTGCACCTCCGTATCTTTATTCGGCCTTTCAAATGGTCCGACGCATTTCCGCTTTCCTCAAGTATTCTAGCAGCCTGTCTGTGTTGGACCTCCTCGGAGGATGGTGTTGTACGCTTTTCAATATCACAGAAGACACCGATTGGTGGTGGCTCTACTGAAGAGGTGCTGTTGGATCACTCAGACATCATTGGGGTTGTCTTTCAAGATTGGACAGGTTTTATCGCTCTATCACGTAACGATGAGTATCAGAATCTTCACAGATGCTGATAGCGTGTCTTATCTCTGCTTGCCCCATGCTCAATCCATACCAGATGCGAATCTTTTTCTACCCTGAAAGGAGGGGTTGGCTCTGCCGCAGTGGTCAAAGATGCAAATTTTCATATGAATCAGCATTATTGACCGTTTCTAAGAAAATACAACGCCTCTGGCTAACTAAGAATCAAGGGTATCTACTTTGTTCTCGTTTACTTGTGAAGGCGGACGTTCTATGTGAGTAAGAGATGTTAATACTTCACTATTTGTTGGTTGACGAATGCATAGTGGTTTGGCCAAGTCATGGACGCAACGCGTGTATCCGCCGGTTTATATGTCTCACTCATGATCATGAATAAGTTGCGACACCCTCATGAGGTAGAGATGGGGCAATACTTCACGTCAGAGCCGCTTGCGTCGCATCCCAAAAACCATCGTGTTCCTTTTCTTGAGTGTCGTCGCCATCGAACGAAAAAGTTGATTGTTATGCTGCTGCTATTCTTTTCACTCAGCTGCCATTCGACACATTTAGTGAGGTGACGGAGTGTTTTAGATAACTATTTGAAGTAGGACATCAGCAAATGCTCATACTGTCTCAGCGAGATATCATAGATCTGCTGTTCATGCACAATAATTAGGTGGCACATCGGTGAGTGATTTAGAGCTGTTGTTTCATGCGTTCTCTACTTACCAACAGCCAGTGACTGGATGTGGATGAACATAATGGACGTCAAAAACCTCTATACCGAGCCCTATCATCCTGTTGATACTCCCATGAAGCGTGACTTCAGTGGCCGTGTGAGGCGTTATACTCGCACTCAGCGACTACCAAAATACTATTTTATCGACTTTGGCTTACCACGTCGATACGATCCTAGCAAGGGCACTTTCTGGAGTACCCGGTGACAAATCAGTACCAGACTTTCAAAACAATGCCGACGTCCCCATGAACCCATTTTTCACTGATGTCTACTATACTATCTCGGCAACGTCATTTATGGAGGTAGGTGTTTACACGAAACTGCTTCAGTCGCTTATCACCATGATCAAGACAAAAACAGGTTTTGACTTTCTGGATCCTCTCGTAGATGATATAGTTCAGAACGATCCCAATGCGAGACCTACGATGGACGTGGTAGTCGAGCATTTTGACTCGGATCGACAGCAGCTCAGCTCATGGAGAGTACGCTCTTGAATCATTGCAAGAGACCCATTGGAGGTGACGGATAGGTTTCATTGTAAAGTACGCACCAGTCATACCTCGCTTTCAGGAATGATCACATACTCTCTGCAGTGTCAGTGTTGCCATGTACATCTAGAACACTGTTGCACTGATATTACTTTGGTTGGCAACATGAAATATGTCCAGATCTTCGATGGTACTGCGTACTAGGGTCAATCCACAAGCTGTATTAAAAACGTGTGCTTGTGCTTTACCCCTTTGCCATCGCTTCAGCAGATACTGAGGATGTATCACAGGGCGCTTCTGTGTTTTTTTCCTCCGGCGCGGAGAGAGAGCTGAGATCATTTAGAGAGAACGATTCCGAATGCTTGCCGAGTCGCGGAGTTTGAAATGAAAGGGGGGGGGGGGGTCGCGTTTACTCCATGTTTAATCGAACCTTTCAATTCAATGATGGGTTAAAAACGTCTGACCAGGAATTGTCCAAAAGGACTACGAGATCAACGGAGGCTGTGAGTTCTTGTCTCCTGTTGTCCCATATGAAAAGGTGTCCGAGGTGCTAGTACCAGTGACTCACCGACAGCTTCACGTTAATACAAGAAAATAGGTCCCCACTTTGTGGTCAAGACCCACGCGGTCAATACAAATGCATCACGATCGGTGTACAATTGGGAGGGGGGGTGAGTCTGACACAGTGACAACTTGTTCAAAAACTTTATTCGCAAGAATCACAACACACTAGAGCCCGCACCAGTTCCCATGTCGATGGCGCTGCCTCGCGTGATGGGCAAAGGTCATCGATGATCCATAATCCACAAGCCCTACCAGTGCTCCGAGTCGTTCCTGATAGTGATTTATCTTGGTGATTAAGTCACAGAACATAGTTGGCGAATACCATACATGAAACACCGATATCAATTTACCAGTCCAGCTGGGGATGGAGTCCCTTCGCGCAAAAATATTCCATACATCATGATATCATCTCCGGAGAACAATGAGATTGACAATACGACGTCACGGATAGTTGATGCGATCACATGGGAACGAACATTTCCGAATTTTGTATCGCTTAATGGGCAGATAACATACTTTCCAGTTCTAGCATATCAAAGCACGTAATTTTAACCATTGTCTCGAGAACCAGTGTCGTTTTTTTACTAAACAGTTAGCTAAAGGTGGAGTTTCTAATGTCTACGGGGCCGCATTCACGATAAGACTTTTTGATGCTAAATTACATAGATTTATGGCATACCAAAATGACCGACTTGGTAATTTCACAACACAGAACGTTCAACCGAGCCACTAATTTTCTGTACAGTGACATGTACAGCGAAAGTTCATTGGGAAGTTTGAAAGCTCAAGGTTGCAATCGTTGGGGCCCTTTGACATTTGCAATGGACGAGCACTATGTTAATGAGCTTCTTTAACTCCTTCACACGCATAATAATTGAGTACGTGGCATTGTTCTTTCTCTAGCATTCTGTTCACGGTTTCCGCACTATTCAAAGGACAGCTTACGGCTTCTACCTCTTGGCATACGAAAAGCTTGTACCACGCAAAATGACCTAGAAGGGCCGCGGCCAATCGTATACGGCGGGACCAGATCGACCATATGGACTACATTCTTGGTGCGACAGCTGCAGCCTGGATACGCCGTAAGTTCCATTCCCTCTGCCTAGTGCATGTTCGCGTGTCCATTGAGCTAATTCCGCGACAGCTTTTGACAGTGATACACCCTATAGACATGATCAGGTCTAGAGTGTAGACCGACGGAATTACCGCGCCTACTGGACAAAAATATGCTTCGGCACGAGATTGTGTGCAGAAAGTTTGGAGAAGCAAGGAAATCGGTAGTTTGGGGCCCACCTTGATTCGGTACGTATCTGATTTCTCTGAAATGTTTCACGAGCTCATTGCTCATCAGTTCACCATTTGCGAACGGGCCGACGTTCCTTGGATTCGGGTTGGCTAGTAGACTGCTGTATTCATAATCATCGAGGGTTCACCTCCCACACGCCAATGCCGAGACGCTCAGTGTGGTCACACTGTTGGTTCAGTCCGCTTATATTCTCAATTTTAGATCGCACTAGACCAACATTGCGCAGACACACGGTTTCCCTGTCCATATCTCAGTCTGTGGTGTGGTGTGGCACACGGATATAAATTGATTGACGATTACAATGACTGCTGAAACTACCAACTCAGTTCTCCGGGGAATGGGACTCAGATCTATCGTGATCGACATGTGTCCACAAGCGCAGAGACATGATTGACGGCGGCCGCTGAGCATGAAATTTTACTTGTTACATCAACTCGCAGTATTTGAAAAATAAGACACCAGTATTTAGTAAGTATTAGTGTAGTCCGTGTAGTCCTTCAACCTTTCCAAACGCCCAATTCATCAGGAAAACAAGCACTCAGAATTCTCCATTAAGCATGGTTTACGTTCATCAAAATCATGACGAACAACATTCCGCGCACGTTTCCTGGATATCTAGGTTCCTGCCAAGAGACGGTGATTTTTGAATCCAACAGCATAGCACCATGTTACCATGTGATGGCCGCCATTTTGGAGATAATCATCTCGTCGGCGGCAAACAGCTGAATATACACCATGAGCGAATTCCACGATACAAAAATGAGATCCTACGGACATGACCCGCCGCTGTTCAGAGTTGGCGTTCATATTGTAGATATCGAAACAACATCGCTATTTTGGAAGGAAAAATCGTTGTTGCCAGATGCTCGAGAAGGACGAGATCTTGATGACGATGCAGCTCCCCAATCGCTCGTCGCCATGGCAGAGCCGGGAGTTAATCTGCGTCTGTGTTCTGCATTAGCTTGAGCTGACCATCGACGTGAGCATGCAGCTAGTGGATATAACATTGTTCCTACAATATTCTACTCCATGTTCATCTACGAACAGATCCATGTCATGTGTGTTTTTGTGGGAAGCCGCGAATTTGATCGCTTCATCAAAATATGAAGCTGTGATCTCGGCCGGTTGAGATTCCGAGTCCAGTGGAATGGCGATCCCGCTAATGCGAGCGTTAGATGGCAGATCATCGTCTACATAAGGGGTTTGAGTCCTAGTGTCCAAGATGCACGCAGGACTTGAACATACGCATTATTGACTGTACGTCCTTTGTGTTCACTTGGATAGAGAGCAAATGTCTCCTCATCAACTCGGATGCAGTCTAGAGGGATATATCTTGAGTCGATGGCAAATAAATATCAAGAAAATGCCATACCCTTGTATCCGTGTATAAAACCTTCCCTGCTTCCAAGAGTAACCTAACTGAACGATATGCGGAGTATTTTTTAACCGGGTTCCATGTTTTCTTTTGATGTTCTATTTTCTGTTTATCTGACATAAGACTTCAAATGCTGGTCAGCAAGATGGCAAGAATAAGGGTGTGTACGAACACACTCATCATATTGTTTCTTCGCATTAGCAACGAGATGCTCAGAGTTTTCTATGCCCCCTGACTGGGAGAACCTGCGGATCCTGAAGATCTCATCTAATGTGGCTTCGAGGAATATGTCCATCTGATCGATGCAGCTTTTCCCCTGCACTCGGCTTAGAGGGAACACCGATTGTTCATACTTGGTGAGTGAACCAAGATCCATAGGCAAAATAAGCGTTCGAGGTTCGGCCATAGGTTGTGGTGAGATATCGATTGGAAGTAAAGACCTAGTAGTATCATGATCATTGTATTATATATTTCGAAGGGAATCATGAACGTCACATGGCTGAGTTTGAGAGCATATAGTTGTTACCAACAAAATGTTACTTAATGCTATAGAGTTGTATATGGTTTCGGGGGGTCGACAGCATCTTGTTTTTCCCGCAAAGCGTTACTACTTTGCGCGAGCCTATTAAATTAGAAGTTAGTTCCAAATATGGATTTATGTACGTTTGTTTATGCGACGAGTCTGCAACTTGAATTGGCATACCCTCAAACATTCGCCTAAACTTCTACGCATGAACAAGACCACGACCTCTTCGAAGGGCAAACGTATCGCGAAGACCAAAGCTGAAATCAAGGCTGAGCAAGCAGCGGTACTTGAGAGACGCAGAGCCCAAAAGGAAATTGCGGCTTTCGGAGAAGAACGCGAACGAAAACCCGGATCTTTGTCTGTTAGTGAGATTTGGTGGCGACAGCAGTATGAGTGGCTGAAAGTTCGAGGATACCTACTCCGTCCTCGGTATGCTCCGGACTGGGTCCCATCCTGGGAGGGTTCAAAGCGTCATCCTTTGGATTGTGAAGACGGTCGCACGTTACGTGTAAGACGATGAAGTTTGGGCTGCATGATTGACTGGCTGACAGCTCTGTAGTTTGTTCAAGTCATGGATGCGACTCGCATAGCTGACGGCTTGTATGTGTCTCTCAAAATGGTGAAGAAATCAGCGCACCCTCATGAAGTAGAGATTGGACAATATTTCATGTCAGAAAAAATTTCATCCGATCCCAAGAACTGTTGTGTCCCGTTTCTCGATGTCCTGTCGGTTCCAGACGAGAGCGATATGCAAATTATCGTGATGCCATTATTGCTCCCATTCACCCAGATTTCATTTGATACTTTCGGCGAAGTGGTGGAATGCCTTCGGCAACTCTTTGAAGTATGTGCGACTACCCTCGAGCTTACATGCAATCTTAGCATTTCAATATAGGGTCTGTGGTTTATGCACAACAATCATGTTGCGCACCGGTGGGTTATCTATAACTGTCGGGTCACATGTGTCTAACTTACTCGAGGACAGCGACTGCATGCAGCTGAACATTATGATGGATGCCAAAGACCTCTATGCCGAACCATATCATCCTGTAATGCTTCACATGAAGCGCGATTTCAGTGGCTTTGTGGGCCATTATACTCGCACTCAGCGACCACCAAAATATTACTTCATCGACTTTGGGTTATCACGGCGATACGATGCCATTGAAGAAACACCACTAGAGTATCCGATATTTGGGGGCGACAAGTCAGTGCCAGAATTCCAGAGTAATGTGGATGTCCCGATGAACCCCTTCCCCACTGACATCTACTATCTCGGTAATGTCGTCAGAGAACAGTTCCTGAATGTAAGTGACCACTTACCCAGTCACCTTCCGTTTGTTACTTATGACTACGATCAAGACGAAAAAGGGATTCGAGTTCTTGAAACCGCTCGTTGACGATATGGTCCAGGATGATCCACACAAGAGACCTACAATGGAGGCGGTAGTTGAGCGTTTTGAATCCATTCGACAGCAACTTAGCACTTGGAAATTGCGCTCTCGTGTCATATCCAAGGACGAGGGTCCCTTTGAGAATCTTTATCGTGGTGTTACCCATTGGAGTCGACGGATAGGTTTCATTGTTAAACGTGCGCCAGCGATACCTCGCCTTCGGGAATGACATTCGCGTGTGCTGTACCCTCTTGTTGTTTCTTCAGTATATACCCAGAATGCATGACTAGTAGTTTGACACCGAGCGCGGAGAAAGAGCTGAGATATAAATTTAGTACGATTTCCGAATATGTCATAGCGATCATGGCTCTCGTGCCTCACGGAGTTTTGAATGAAAAGAGGGGGGGGGGGGGTTATATTGGATTCCGCTCAAAAAATGTCCAACCAGAAATTGACCTGAAATCATTCAAAAGGAACTGACAAAGAGTTCATGCTGTGATTGTCTTTGTTGGCTAGTATGAAAAGGTGTCCGAGGTGCTCGTGCTCAGTGACGCGCCGAAAATAGGTCCCTGTGTTGTGGTCAAGACTCGCACAGTAAATAATGCATCACAAGCGGTGTACAAGGGTTTTTGTTACTCGTATTAAACTTTATCTATAACCCAGCACAGCCCGTACTTGTTCCTGTATTGATGGTGCTTAGCTGCCTTGCGTGATGGGTAAGTGGAGTAACTGTAGCATCGATCGCCCGCTGCTCCGGTCCACAAGTCCTTGAAATGGCGTTACTAGTAATCCCCGTTGCTGATAATGATACATCTTGGTGATCATCAGACAGAAGACGTCGGGTTGCAAATACTGTACCAAAATCACTGATATCAAATTCACCAATGCAGCTAGGGATGTCCCTTCGTGTCTTCCATGCATCAGGCTATAATGGAGAACAATGAGATCGACAATACGATGTCACGGATAGTTGATGGGATCACATGAGAACCGGGAGCGAACTTGTCCAAATTTTGTCGCTTTGATGGGCGGATAACACACTTTCCAGTTCTAGCATATCAAAGCACGTAATAATTTCGGCCATCCAGTGTTGCTTTGTCCTAAACGATTAGCTAAAGGTGGACTTTCGAATGTCTACGGCCGCATCCACGATAAGACCTTTGATGCTAACGATTTATGGCATACCGGAATGACCGATTAATTTTACAACACAGAACGAGCCACTAATTTTTTTGTACAACGACAACGAAAGTCATTGGTGAAAATTGTCATTAATGATCAAAAGCTTAACCGTTGGGCCGTTTGTGACAGATGAGCACTACATCCATCAATGAGCTTCCTCAACTCCTTCACACGCCTCGGACGCATGTTTCCTTCGCATCACACGCATAATAATTAGGTACGTGGCAAGTCTTAAACCATCCATAAGTAATTAATCTTCATCTGATAACGGGTTAAACATATTATGCATCCGGACCAGATCCTTTGTGCTCCCCTCTAATGACTGATTATCCCTATCCTTCTCTATCGGACCCTCTTGAGATTATTATCACGAGAAAACACTACCGTTTATGCAACGTGTTTTTTCAGCTGATTTAACATTCGACTAGACAAGAAGTGCTTACCAGCTCCAGAACAGTTTCTGGCGTTGACATTCAACGTAGCGCCCCTCACACTGGAACCGGAGAGTATCATAGAACTATTGCACGAAATGTTTGCATTCGCGAATCTACGGGGTTGCTGTTGTGCACGTCTACCAACAGCTCGCGGAGGGCGAGCGGGCTGAGGTACCTGCTGAAGAGCCTGGGGCCCGTGCGAGAGGATTTCTGTGATTGAAGTTGTCAATGCCGTCAAAAAGGAATGATCAAAATTCGTACTAGCACCGGAGCAATCTGGGGAGTCGACATTCATAGTTGGGTACGCTGCACTGGTACCCACCATGATCATCGAGTCCACTGCACGGGAGATTCCCGGGGTTACTTGGGAAATTGCCTGCGCCGAGTCCACTGCATACGAGATTCCCGACGTTACTTGGGAAATTGCCCGCGTCGAGTCCACTGCACACGAGATTCCTGACGTTGCTTGGGAAATTGCCTGCGTCGAGTTAGCGTGTACAGGAATATGATAGCCTAATTAAAAATGTTTCAGAATTTAAGCTTTGGATCGCAAGGTCGCTCACTTTGAGGGAGGCCAGAACCAGGGTTAACCGAAGGGACACCAGACTGAGGTTTGAAACGAGTCTTATCAGTAGCCGATGCGTCTGCCGGTGTTGTAGGAAGCGAGCCTATGGTCTTGACGTTTGGTGGTTCATTTGAGTCGCTAGATTCTGTTGCTGATGCGTCTCTAGCAGGTGGTGGGTTCAACTTCTCGTGCCCTCTGCCTACTACACCTGTGGGCGCGGAAACTTCTCCTCTCACAGAAGTTACTCTACGATGGCGGATCGTCTTCTACAATTTAATATCAGCACAGATCTGTGAAGAAAGAGAAGCAGGGTCGTAACTTGGACTTTGCCTTTGAGGGCCCTGCAGTCATCCAATATCACATCCGCATTCCTCAGTTTTGCTGTTGATTTCTCGATTTTATACACCTGTATTTCGCGCTGAAGTCTGTGGATAATCGTCAATCAAGAGAGATAACTTGACATAAAAGACATACCTCTCATATTCATTCTTGAACTCGGTCTTGTCAGTCTCTGCCAGATATGATGGGTATTTAGAGAAAAGTTCCATGACTTCAACGAGTTCCCTCTCTGCATCCTTCTCTGCGTCTTTGTGACCGCGAGGCTTGGTGGGGAATCTAAGGAGTGACCGAAACATGCTGAACCGAACCGTGCGGAGCCATTGGTATCATTTAGCATAGCATACTTATAAGCCAAAGGAATATACAACCCCGACTCGAGCTTCGGGGCCTGGAATATCAGGTGGTACTGTTTGACCTCGAGTTTCCCTCGCAACGATATCATAGAATATTGATGTTTGAACAATAACACAGCCGTTGTATGGAACAAGACCTCGCGTTGATGCCATGCGGTTCTGGTTAGGTGTCACCCACAAATGACAAATCGGAACCTTTGCGTACACAACGTTATCGGTGCATAGCAGGGTTGCAACTGCCAGTACTAAGCGATTGATGCGAATGCTTTCAAATGTAAAACTAAGTAGCAAGGTTTCACCAAACTTCAAGGCCTCAGAAGTACTACAAGCTTCAAGCCCCCTACCGATATTCAACATTTAGTGTGAAACAACGTTTACAGCTCTCGCGGAGTAAGAACTGCTCACTTGCGGAGATTGAACTGGATTAGGCTTGGCATGTTGGCCCTCTCGTCAAGGAAGGCCGCCTCTTATGCTGCAAAAACAGAACAATGCCGACACATGGCAAGTAAGCACTTGAGGACTGTCACAATCCGATGGACGTCTTACGTCGGATTTTAGTGCTAGAAAATACAGTATGTGATGTACAGATTTCTCACAATGCCGGATGATGCGAATCTTCGTCGTCGTCGTCGTCGACTGTTCCTATTTGCTTCCGTGAGGGGACGGATCAGTGGGTCAATGGTAAGTAAGTTGGCTATTCTGTACTCTAACTATCATGTGCCTGATAGTGACCTGGATGTCCCCGCAGGGGACTGCATGCTCTGCGCTGCTAAAGATATAGCTGAGCCACTATGTCGCCCAGAACCGGATCGTGTGGCATCAGTAGCAGTGTCATAATTTGACTCATCGTCGCTTATGCCGTCAATATCATCTGCACCATTCCATTCGACTCCCTCTGTGGGAGATGTTTTTATGTCTAGTAGTTGAACGTGAGCACCGAGTGACTACGAAAAAATTGGTGTACTCGCCTGCTCCTCTATTATTCTTCCCTCCGAAATTCACCGTGGGTGCAGCCCCTCTGCCGGGCCTAACGATGCATCCATGGAAGTGGTTGACAGTTTGTGATATCCCACCAGGCGGTCTACCAGAAAGCCGTTCCAATATCTTTGCGGCGCTCAGGTCAGCGATTTTTCGTATTGTCTCCTCCGAGAGCATATTAGTGGTGCTCGAGCTTTGTGCGACTACTCCAGTATTGGGAGGTGTGGATCTCTGAGTCGTCGCAGTGTCACCATGTTGATTATGTCGCTGAACGAGGTCGGGTTCAGCTTGGCCTACTAGTCCGTCGAGGGATCTGCGTCGTCGAATGGACACTACAAACAATGTTGGAGCCCGGGGAAAGAAATCTGACATGATAATTTACCTCGGCCAATCGTCACTTTTGAGACTTCATGATTGACGATAGTGGACGTTTGCTAGCAATAGTAATGTCAGTGTTGAGATGGGTACTAAATGACATAAGCCCGTACATGAGCGAGAAGCCAAACTCTTTCGCAACGTCTCTTGAATGCACCCTCACTTCCCTCCCAATCCCTCATTTTCCGAATTTTCTTCCACCAGCTTTGTTTTTGTATATGTTTCCCTTGCGCAACGGCACTAGAGGAACTATGAGAGCCACTGGCAAGTAATTATTGAATGACAACTCACCTAGAGTACAATTCAAGCAATTTGGGCAACCCAGGAACACATACTTGGTTTTCTGTCGCAAATGCTTTCATTTCCAGTATAGTGTCAAGGGATGAGTTCAAACGGCTATACTCTTCGCTTCTTCTACGAAACATAGATATGTCATTTCTGAGCTCTGTAATATTCGATTCGTCAATCGATCCCCAATCCTGCACCGGGGCGTCGATCATCGCAGATACGCAATAAAAATAGGGAAAAGTAACATGTTAGGTCAGCCCATCGATCCCATCCTTATATACTTTAGGTATTGCATATTGCATACACTAGTAGTTGTTGCTGAGGAAGTATTACATAATAAAACAATGTGTCAATCAGGACTCCGGTCACTCCGATTTGACTCCGGTAGGTCCATTGTTTATGACTATTTCAATTATTTAGAGCGAACAGCATACAGCGCGTATCGACTTCGCGTAGTCCTTCGACCTAATGGCTTTCTTTGCTCTCTTCGATAGCAAACTTCGAGCTCAGAGGAAGGAAGAAGAAGCTGAGAACTCCAGACTCGAGTACGAGCGAACTTGCCGATTACTCGGTGCAAAGATCACCTTCCCCGGTGACCTTGACTCCGATGAGGTATGGTGGAGGGATCACTTTCTATGGCTGAAGGATGCCGGATATCAACTACGTCCACGCCATGCTCCAGACTGGGTTCCTTCATGGAGAGGTACGGATAAATATTGGGGTTTGTGCGAGGATAGTTGGCAGATGGCTGTAAGGTCTTTTAGTTGGAAGAGGTTATCTACTCACAAAATGCCAGGCCACGCAAATTGCTAGTGCAACGCGAACTTCTGATGGGGCCCAAGTCGTTTTGAAACGGACTCAGCAATCTCTTCATCCCTATGAGGTCGAAGTGGGCAGGTTTCTTACATCTGAACCCCTCAGGCGGCAGCGTGAAAACCATTGCGTGGAGATGCTTGATGTGCTACAAGTGCCAAATGAAGTGGACGAGACTATTTTGGTACTTCCCCTACTTCGCCCCTTCGACGATCCACCATTTGAAACAATTGGTGAAATCATCGACTTTGCTCTTCAAGTTTTCGAGGTGAGGGGTTATTATTGTTCCTTTGATCGAGGTCTTAAGAGCATCTAGGGCTTGCAATTCATGCATAAGCACCACGTAGCCCATCGGTATGCAACTTGATGTCTGCGTCGCTGTTGGTTCATGGCTTTCTAGTGACTGCATGAATTTGAACATCATGATGGATCCAAGGCAAATGTACCCACATCCATTTCACCCGTGCAACCCCTCTGAACGTTTGGATCTAAAAGGATGGGCAAAACACCGTCCACGTACAGAGTACCCTCCGCGATATCTTTTTATTGATTTTGGAATCTCTCGACGTTACCAAGCTTGGCAGGTCGCTCCTCTAGAACCCCCGATTTGGGGAGGGTACAAAGGCGTTCCGGAATTTCAGATGTCTAATGAACCCCGTAACCCATTTCCGACGGATGTGTGGTATCTGGGCTTTGCTCTACAGCAACAGCTTCTTGAGGTGCGGATTTCATTCAATCTTTTTCGGCTTATTTACGACGAGCGCTAGGTCTATCGCGGCCTGAGTTTTATGGAACCGTTGGTTTCGGATATGCTACAAACCGATCCTGCGAAGCGGCCAACCATGGATGAAGTTATGTCTCGCTTTGTACCAACATACAGCGCATTGAGCCCATGGAAACTACGTTCCAGGGCAGTCAAGAAGGAGGAATGGATTATTATGCGACCTTTCCGTGCTCTCTTTCATTGGTTGCGCTGTCTCCGGTTTTTATGGCGACGTCTCCCTGCTATACCATCTCTCACTGTGTAATCTCAGTCATGCATACCCACACTTTCGTTGCTCTGCAAACCATCGGTGATGCAAACGTACCGCAGCACAATGGTCGCTTACTAGTGTAATTATCTACGGTTGACATTCATGGAGCTAGGCTTGCCAGTGATCAGAAATTATTCGTTTTACTGCGTGATCATTCCGAGTTCTCGTCAGACATCTCATTTGCTGGCAAATACAGCTGCACAGCGAATAGAAGAAGCCTTTTTGAAACGCATTCGATGTCGCATATGTACTATTTATGTAATATGGACCTACAAGTCGCTATTATGCACAGCTATTTACAAATTTGTATAATACTCTACGCTCACATGTCCAGGTGCAAGGCTTGTGGGTATTATAGGTAGCTCGTTCAACTGAATGATTCAGTCAACGGTTCTGGCGGTAAGAAATAATTTGTTCTACCGAAGATAATTTCAGTCAACGTCGAGCTTAGCATCAGTCGATTACAGATTACAATTAAGAGTGTACTCACGGACGCCAGAAGAACCCGGAGACCGGATGTTCAAGGTCGGGCTAGACGCTGTCATGCCAGGGCCGAAATACATGACACCCTCACGCCGTGCTGAGATCCCGAGAGATGGATCGTCACAACAGGATATAAATGCTAAAGAATTGATCAGTATGCAGATCTAGCATGCTTGAAAATATATGGCTTACTTGCTCCGGTTGCCCCCTCGGAGTCAATGTTAAATGTAGGTGACCCGACAGACAATTGTTGGTCGAATATCATGCAGTTTGTGTCGCCAGGCGATGCAAGTGGACTTCTCTCCGTGGGTGCTAATTTTCATGGCGTCATTATTGAACATGGAGGTCAAGATGTAGAGCACGTACCTGCGGAGGTGCTCGAGGTTGCTTCTTGGGCTACAGGAATACTGGCAGAGACTACAGAATTGCTTGTACCTGTTAGAAGGCTGGGAGCGCTCGGGTACGAGGCGTTTCCGCCTGTCGTGGCAACATTGGGATTGGACTGAGCTGAAATGGAAATTTCGGATGGGGCCCTGAGAGATGGGTCGGGATCAATCAGCGCAATGGATGATTTGAAAGATTCAGGGGTAGCTAATTCATGGCATTCAGTCTTGAGCTGCAACAACGATAGACAACGCCTACCTATAGCTGCTGGAGCTACTGGCGCTTTTCTTATGTTATCTTGTCGGCGTTTCCTGCACGCCCTCTGTAAACTGTTATTAAAATAGTTATCGCTGGATTTAGTAAGAACCGGCGAACCTGTACCCTCAACTTCAACTTCTCGCACTCGTCGAGTAGCCCGGGCAAGGTGCTATTGAAAGATGTGCCCTTGTCCTTGTTCGACTGATCATAAGCATCTTCAAGACTATCAACCATTAAAATGGAGTATGCACCACGACAAGATGCACATATCGTACCTGGCGTATTCATCCATCAAAGACGATCGCTCCTCTTGGGTCAGTAAGTCCATGTTGGCAGTGCAGATGTCAAGGATAGTATCTAGGACGCTCTGGATATCGGCGAAGACCTGCTCGCGAGTCTGGCGTGGAGTATAGAAGTTCTTAAGGGAAACCATGATGCAGATATGATGGAATCTAGTGATATGATGAATCTGTGGAGTATGTTGATGTGGATCTAGCACATACCTCTCATTCAGCCTGGTATTTCTACCTCTGCGAGACCTGACACAACACAAGTAAGGCCAGTGTTCGGCCTCGGGTTTCACTCGCCACGAAAACAATAAAACATGGACAGAACAATTGATATCACGATCTTTTCGTGGTGTTGGTGTGATTCAAGTTAGCGAGAAAAACATACGCTCACAAATTACAACGCTCAAGACCGTCGCACAATTATATGCGCCGACGAGTATGTTGAACTGTTGTCATGAGCCACAGGTTGGCGGTTTCAGCTATTTGCATAAATGTTGGCGGTACACTCGCCTCGGATATCATTCGAAAATAAATTATTGTTCACCCAGCTTCGTCTGGCTCAGGAAGAGTCGGAGGCACGACCTAATTGTGTTGTGCTGGTCCGAGCGTTACTAGCTCTGGGAGGGACGCAAGCAGGTGGGGCCGCTGGGCGGGAAACCTGTTTATACGAATTCGGTCGTGCGTTGATTCTTGTGCGGCGCAAATCAAGATAAGCATCTTTATATATGCTACCAATTATGATTAATAGTTCGGAAAGCTAATTAAGAGGGAGTGGCGGGTGAGAGCAAGGAACGAGAAGGATAATGAGCGAGGGTTTGAAGGATGCCGAGCTCGATGAGTCGTGACTCGTGGGCAGGTCGATTACGCTAACGCCCAGCTGTGCCGAGAAACTCCGACAGGCGACGTCTCGGCACCTGTACAATCAGACTACTGGCAAATACAACTGCACAGTGAATAGAAGAAGCCTTTTTGAAACGCATTCGATGTCACATATGTATGTACTATCTATGTAATATATAGACCTACAAGTTGCTACCATTATGCACAGCTATTTACAATTTTGTATAATACTCTACGCTCACATCCCCAGGTGAAAACCTTGTGAGTATTGTAAATAACTTGTTCAACGGAATGGTTCAGTGACTTCAGTCAACGGTTCTGAGAAGTAAGAAGCAGTTCGCTGCACTTCCACTGGAGATAAATGCAGTCAACGCCGGGCTCACATCAGTTGATGACGATTAAGAGTGTACTCACTGATGCCAGTGGCTTTCTTAGACCGGATGTTGAAGGTCGGGCTATCCACTGTCATGCCAGGGCCGAAATACATGACATTGTCGCGACTCATGGTGGGAGCTGTCTGTGGCTGGCGAGCGCTTGTGGACGGCTGCAGTCCCTGTGGTGAGATCCTAGGAGATGGATCGTCACGGGATATAACCGCTAAAGAATTGATCAGTATGCAGATCTAGCATGCTCGAAAACATATAGCTCACTTGCTCCGGTTGCCCCCTCGGAGTCAATGTTAAATGTAGGTGACCCGACAGACAATTGTTGGTCGAATATCATGCAGTTTGTGTCGCCAGGCGATGCAAGTGGACTTCTCTCCGCGGGTGCTAATTTTCATGGCGTCATTATTGAACATGAAGGTTAAGATGGGGTGCACGTACCTGCGGAGGTGCTCCAGGTTGTTTGTTGGACTACAGGAATACTGGCAGAGACTACAGAACTGCTTGTACCTGTTAAAAGGCCGGGAGTGCTCGGGTTCGAGCCGTTTCCGCCTGTCGTGGCAACATTGGGATTAGACTGGGCTGAAATGGAAATTTCGGATGGGGCCCTGAGAGATGGGTCGGGATCAATCAGCGCAATGGATGATTTGAAAGATTCGGGGGTAGCTAATTTATGGCACTCAGTCTTGAGCTACAAGGACGGTAGACAACGCCTACCTATAGCTGCTGGAGCTACTGGCGCTTTTCTTATGTTATCTTGTCGGCGTTTCCTGCACGCCCTCTGTAAACTGTTATGAAAATAGTTATCGCTGAATTTAGTAAGAACGAACCTGTACCCTCAACTTCAACTTCTCGCACTCGTCGAGTAGCCCGGGCAAGGTGCTATTAAAAGATGTGCCCTTGTCCTTGCCTAGCTGATCATAAGCATCCTCAAGACTATCAATCAACCATTAACATGTAGTATGCACTACGACAAGATGCATATATTGTACCTGGCGTATTCATCCATCAAAGACGATCGCTCCTCTTGGGTCAGTAAGTCCATGTTGGCAGTGCAGATGTCAAGGATAGTATCTAGGACGTTCTGGATATCGGTGAAGACCCGCTCGCGAGTGTCGCGTGGAGTATAGAAGTTCTTGAATAAAACCATGATGGTCCTGATGAAATCTAGTGATATGATGAATCTGTGGAGTATGTTGATGGGGATCTAGCACATACCTCTCATTCAGCCTGGTATTTCTACCCCTGCGAGACCCGACACAGCACCCAGTGTTCGGCCTCGAGCTTCCCTCACGACGTCGAAAATACAACATGGACAGAACAAGGAGACCGAAGTTAAGATCACGGTTTCGGTACGAATCAAGTCAGTGGGAACATGCGCCCACAAATTACAATGCCCAAACCGTCACACGATTATATGCACCGAGGAGTCTATTGAAGCTGTAAGTTCGCAGTTAAGCACTTCCGCTGTTGTGCATACCACCAAATATTAATGCTAGCGCTCATGCACAAGCGTCGTGTTGGGTTTACATAGGTTTACTGCCCTCGCGGAGTAGAACTAATTTGGGACAAATACTTATTTGAAATAATTATCGGTGCGTAAATCGCGGAGTTTAAACTGCACGCCTTCGGCGATTACAAGGCAATATCATTATGTCATGGATGCAAGGGACCCGCATTGCTTAACCATACCATAAATTGATTGATGGGGTTATTAATCTGTTATATTATAGTATTATATTTCCTTGTCCTGCAACTCACAAGAATCTCCAAGGTGTCTGATTGATTTGTTCCATGGCCGTGCAGGCTGTCAATGAAAATATTGACCAGGTGTTTGCAGGCTTAGCGCATTATTTTCTGACCCGCATCAAGGCTCCTTTAGTAAGATATTGTTCCAAAAATAATGATAAGTGGCACCAAATAATAATATTAATACGGCCGCGTCAAGGTGCAATCAAAGCATTTACACTGGAAGTCAGCACTGCCACTTGGCCTTATCCCACACTCCACCAGCCAATTCCCAAGGACCAAGGTACTTCTGCTGCACATGCAATGTACGGACGAATCAGAGTCACGGTGCGCATATCAGCCAATGATGAGAGGGCTGAAGTAGCTCACTAGTAACACGTTACTTGAAAAGTCCCTGGGTAATCACCAGTACGTATACACCAGCGCTAGATAGTTATGAGAACTTGCTCGACTTGCTGTTTATGCAATTACAGTCATTCGTGCACAAGGGTATCAGCCTTTGCGTCCTGAAAAGTCTTGGAGACCAATCGTTTCTATAGTGGTAGACCAGTACCAGCATTATGAAGTGAACCTAGGATGTGATGGACAGAACCCAAATCTCAGGGAATGTTTCATGATAAAGTTTGTCATCTTTTTAATATTACAGTTTCCCGCCACTCACCAACACATTTGACCAGGCAGGGCATGGACGGCTGTACCCGAATGGACTTCAATGTGCATCATCAAGCGTCGAACAAGAAGAAATGCAAGAACTGGCATTTAGTTGCAAAGACTTCCTTGTCGCTTCAGGCTCTATCTAAGTTAAAGGGTACTAAAAATTGTAAGTGTTGTGAATTGCCATTATGCTGTGTTTGACGCATTCCAGCTTTCAAAATACCGTTGAGTCCTGTAGCACAGCCCTCTATGTGTGGGTTGGCTCGAGGAAGAACAGTTTCAGTTTTCCGTAATTCTCGCACGTCTTTGGTTCTACGGATATCAGGACGACGTCGAGAAGGTTAGACGCGGTATTAAGAGGGAGATCATTAAGTAGAGTGGAATGAAAAGAGTCTGAATGCAGGGCAGACCAGAGGCAGACCCTGTCACGAGCAAGAATGTGTGGACAGTAGTGAGACAGTGCAATTATGTTGAGTGGTTTTGGTTTTCGAGGCTTGGGATATCTGTGAACAGTAGTGGGCGGCACTCCAACCTTGGGTTGCCTTTTCAAGGTGTCCTGAAGTTGGACCAAAACTGACACCATGTCAGCATCTGCTGACTCTGACGAGAGGGTGTCAGACATGAGGCACAATGTATGGTGTCAGCTCGCAGGCAGCTGAATGAAGGGTAAACAAGAGCTAACCGGACCTGTCTTGCCATGAGAGACAGGGTCTGCTTTGTTGGATAGTGACTCGGTGTAAAACAGATGATGTAACATATTAGCCTCCATGGCGATTGCTTGCACACATCTAATGCAAAGGTTGACTTGAAAATTCCTACTGCGCCCTTGTTTGAAAGCGCCAATGATGCCCTGCTTGTCTGAGTAGATTAGTACCGAATGGTCTCTCCAGTCGGCTGAATGCACAGTTAAAACTGCTAACTCGACCGCAATGGCCTCGAGCCAACCAATGTCTCTTCCCCTGCCTTTCCAGCTGTTGATGATACACCAAGTGTTCCATTTATCTCCTGGAGTGAGTCCTATGCCCCAATCTGTCGACGTGTCAACCCACAGGTCAATGTCCTGAGGTTGTCCTCTTGGAGTTAGGATACATGGAGGTGGTGCAGTGCCTAGTACATCAAACCACCACTTGAGGTCATTGATGATGGATGGTGGCGGCTTACGCCGTGTGAAGTGCATTTCGTGAGGAAACAAGGATGTAAAATGAGAGAGGTTGGACAGGAAAGCACGACCGTGCGGGATGATGAATGCAATGTGAGACAATGTGCCGTGGATGCTGAGAGCGTCTTTGTAAGACATGAATGGTGATTTTGACAGGGCAGAGATGATGGTCTCTAGTTTGGCCAAGGATTTAAGGCGCTTCACCTCTGGGAGCAATACTGAACGATCTACTAAGTCCCATAGGAATCCTAAGTAAGTAAACACAGTGTCAAAGTCTGTGCACTTGTCAGGGTGCCAAGGAATACCCATGGGCTGCATAGCATCAAAGATTTTGAGTAAGTCGAACAGGTACTCGTACGATGATATGGACCCGTCTGGGCCTAGGACGCCTCCCGCGACTGGAAAATGAAACATTGCATGGTTGTCGACCCATTTCTTAATGGGCAATATATCCATTGCGTTGAGAATGTCAACCGTGGCATCAGCAACATGACCTTGCACACCACCTGCAGTTGTGAGACCAAAAGGAAAGTTGTGGTCAATCCAAAACGAACCGTTAAACCCTACGACGAGGAACCTCTTATGAGGAGGCCACACTGGCACCATACGGTAAGCTGCCTCGATATTGAGGGTGGCAGCTTGCATGCCTAAAGGTGCTGTAGCAACCTGAGAACAGAAAAGGGTGATCAGACCCAGTATGAAGAGGTGCCACGTATGACAACGTGGGCACAAGAGGAAGAGTGTAGGCATCTGCCTGGCAAAGAAGAGGCAGGGCGTGTGACAACATCCACACAAAGAAGAGTGGGGAAGTTGACAACTTCCCCACAAGAAAGAGCATAACCATGCGCATATATGCGCTGGATTCTGCAATGAAAAAGTAGAAAACAGACTTACGATTTCAGCCACTTGTGAAGCCATACCCCATTCTGTGGGGAAGTCATCAGAGTCAAGGTGCTCATTGACTGAATAACCGTCTTCTTTGTTGTGGTAGGAGAGGTCGCGGATGATGCGAAATTTTCCAGGAGAACCGGCCTTTTCTACGAGTCCCAGCGGGCAAGACACGAAGAAGCTTCCAAGCTCTGATTTGACTTGAGATGCTGATAATGGTCCCGACATGCAACCAAGGGAGACTTCTTCAGCGAGGTATTCACGTATTACTGATGGATTGTCGATGGTTGACTAGTGATTGGGGGGAGTGTACGATTGCGTCAAGACAGGCATGTTGCCGATGGGGAATCCGTGTCTAATGTTGTAAACTAAGTCAGGGTAACGAGAAGTGAGATTGAAAATGTGTAGAAGACGCTCAAATGTGTCTCCATCGTATGGCGTGACGACACGGTTCAAAATGCCTTCAGCATGATTTAGATGAGGCTACATGGGCTTTGCTCCCACATATGGAGCAGACATGGATGATGTCGGAGCCATGCCTGCCTGGGGTGCACTTTCCGATGTTGTGCGAGATGCAGACAACAGCGGAGGACAACTTGAGAATGATCTTGTCTTGCCAGATGCAAACGATGGGGGTGTTTTTGACTGTGTAGGTGAAGGTACAGTCACTGGCCTTGTGGCCATTCTGACTGCAGAGAAGGCAAAGGGGTCCGTTGGATGAGGCCCCTTTGCCTTTCCGAAAGGACTTGCTGTCTGGTCCGGCTTGAGTGCCCTCAGTCTTCTGTTTTGGAGGGTATGGGTTGTAGCAATGGCTACTGTTAGAACTCTCAAGATGTGAGACCAGCACTGAGATACATGCCGCCTCCCAGTTGGCATTGGCCACTGCTTTGTCAGACTTCTGCTGTGCTACCTTCATCTGGATCTTGTTCTACCGGTTTTTGTATGCATCTTTGGTGAAAAACATTTTGGTATTGAAGAAGATTCTGTGAGTTTCGATGTCAAAAGCAAGAATAGCCTGAAAGTTCTCGTCAAAGTGTTTGTGTGACAGGCAGAAATCACGGTGTTGCTTAAAACATTCGATTATAAGGGGACTCACTACGTGCGCAAGAAGGTTAACAAAGTTCTTGGAGCCCTTGTTAAACTAAGTGTTAAGAACATGCTCAAGGGTCGGATCCGAAGGGCTTGGCTTCAGCTCGTGCACTGTGCCCCTTACCCGAGTACGTGCCCCTAACTTCCGAGGGTTGTCGAACAATGTCCGAAGGTTACCGGACAATGTCCGGAGGGCGTCGGGTGATGTCCGGAGTCCGATGTCCGATGCGCAGGAATTCCGGCGGACGTTCGGAAACAAGAGATAAGACTAATCCGGACGAAGTCCGAACTAGAAAGGAAACAGTGGAGGACTACCAGAGGTAGAGGCGGAGGTGACAAGTCTATAGGAGTCGATCCTAAGACGAGCGGAGGTCGACGAAAGAGAAACTCAAGTCGGACGGAGGAGAGAATGAGCAGAGTCTAAGATGATATTCGAACTGAGGAAACTACAGAGATTGTACAGGGGTTTATATACTACTGAGGACATAACGGAGAACAGTAAGTGCAGTGCGAAGCTATGTAAAGCTATGAAGAAAACATATGGGACGACTATCACTAGTCTGTTGGAACTTAGTAAAATGAAGACGGAAATGAATAAGGGACGGAAAATAAAGCGTACTAACTGATAAGGGAAATACCAAAGGGATAAGGCACGGATGTTAGACGTGGGTCGGATCCGGACGATACATAGAAGTCGGCCGGATCTGGAAATCCAGAAATGATGAGTGTGATAGGTCCGGGTTTGGAACGCGGGATATGACACTAAGCTGGAGGGAGTGAAGTTTCAGGAGGAAATGATGACGAGTCCATAATTGACTTCTTGGGGTCATTGAGGACAATACCTTTCTTCATTTTGATGCAGGACGGGTCCATGTGAATTTGCTCCATGGCTTCTGCTGTTAAGAGAGTCAAAGGCACATGCATCTTTGCAAGTGCAAGGTTAATTATAATGCGCGGTATTTCATCCACGTCGTCGATGGACGTCACCATCTTGACATCATCATCCCTGTATGTGAGTGCCGGTATGGCAAGAGCATTACTAGTGCTTGCAATGGAAGACTCAGGCTGTGACTTAGCCTTATCTGTTCCTGCCTTGCGTATCAGGCATCAGCAAACTACAAATTTGGTGACAATATGTCACAACAATAACAAAGCCGCACAAGCATCACAGACAGCACAGACACACGAGCCGACAGGTCTGACAAACTCGACAACGTGATACAAGTCCTTACAAGTAAACAAAGTAATATGTAGTCAAAATGATGTGATAATGGCAGCGCAAAATATATGTACTGTGAACAAATATGCACCTATTCACACCTAAACAAAGTGTGCAATAGTGCTCCAATATAGCATGATTGATAAAAAAACAAGCCCTCCAGCCTGAGTTGCAGTTGCACAAAATGCTGGTGCACCACTGACGGTTATTACATAGTTGAGCTGCAAGTTTTCTGTAACGATCTCAATGATAATAAGGAGTCATAGCAAGGGGACTTACCGCCATGAATTCTGAGCGAGTGAATGCCGCAATACCATCTTTCTTTCATTCCATATGCATACACCCAACATTAAGATCTGCCATCAATAACCAGGAATTTGCTGCCTCAGCACGCTGGCACCAGAGATTGAGAAGTGTCATATAGTGTCCGAGAATGCAATCTGCCAGGTGCTTTTTGGCCTCACATACTTTTCATTTGACTTTGGCTGCCTCTAGCACGAGGTCAGAGTGGTCAGCCACGCCTTCTACAACACCATGCATTGACGTGTAATCAACATCCTACCAAAGATAGATAAGATTGAGATAAACATAAGGAGGGAGAACTCACAAGGTGCATGGTGGAAGGAAAATTGTCCTCTCCCAAATGGTGCGACCAAGCCGCATTCAACAGCATTCGCAAATTCAGACTCGTATATGATCCGGTAGGAGTGTTTCAGCTGCGACTGGGTGTAGGCGAGTTTACAGATGGAGAAGAGAGGGAATTCATGGGATGGATATGATGAGTTAATACAAGGTATGAGTCTGACGACCATGTGAAGTTTTGACTGATGACCTTAATATGTCAGTACCAACATGTCCCAATTGTGGGAAGGTCTTCACCAAGGACAGCAGTGTCACTCGCCATCTTAGCCAACCACAAACTTCCTGTCATAGCTCCATCCACGACATTGTCAATATCTTGCAGTTCACAGAAGTAGAACCGCCATTGCATCACACCTCGCTTGAAGCTGATGCTATCATGCATAATTCGGATGAGATCATGCATGTCAACTTTGACGGCGACTTCAATCCTATCGACGATGACTTCGGAGCAGCAGAAGGGTCATTGGAGGAGCAGTATGAGGGTGCCGGGATGTGGACTAACCTTCTTAGATCTATTTGATGCTGATGAATTTGTTGAGTACAGGAACGAGAACATTTTCTACCCTTTTGCATCCAAGGAGGAGTGGGAAATTGCTGATTTCCTTCTGCATTCACCCCTTAGCATGGCAGTGATTGACACATTTCTGAAGCTTTCTCTGATAAGTACTATCTTTGCACTCTGCAGCATTGATTAGTTTACCCCTTGTTCAGATCCAAAAACTACACCTTTCATTCAGCAATGCTAGAGAGTTGCAAAGCTGTGCAGAGATGCTTCCTAGCGGACCAAGCTGGAAGTGTCAGATCATCCCCTCCACCTATCCCACAAAATATCTGATTCTATTGTTTTGGAGGGATCCTATCAAATGCCTAGAGAGTCTTTTCTCCAACCTGCTTTTCCACGACAAGCTTGATTTTACCCCTCATTGTGTTTACACGATGGCAGCGCATCTTGTGCGGGTATACTCGGAATGGATGACAGGTGATGCTGCTTGGGAAATGCAAGTACGTGCAGCAGTTGAATTTTTTTTGTCATCTCAACATGCCTCCTGTAGACTCAGTTTCCTAGAGGCGCTACAGTTCTCAGCGCCGTACTGTCCTCCGACAAAACCAATATCACTACCATGACTGGTGCCAGACTCGCTCATCTGCTTCTTCTGGGACTCACTAACATATGCATGCATACCTGCACAAAACTTTCATCAAAAGCTTTTCTACTTACAGCTCTATTCCCCATCCCAAAGTACCTATACCCTAATCAACGAATGCAAGGAGTACTTGAAGATCACCTTATGCATAAATGCCTTTCAATTATTCTCAAGCTGTTGATGAAAGCTGCTGAGGTTGGGATCATGATGTCTGATCCTGTTGGAAATGTTTGGCACTGCTTTACCCCTCTCGCAGTGTACATCATCGACACCCCAGAGGCAGCTATGCTTGCCTGTGTATGCGGGAAGACCTCTCCATTTACCATGGCTTCTTATCTGCAGTTTGGTGACAGTTTTTGGCACCCCCCTCGTACCCGCTCTATCATGCTTGACCAGCTCGCCCACATATTACAGTGACCTATCTCCATATAATACGAGGGAACGGACGTGCATAATATCCCGTATGATACGGGCCAGCGGACCATGGGCCCATGATAAAAATATCCTCGACTATGACAGATGGGCTGGGAGGCAAATTATTCCCGATGGAGATGGGTGGGCCCATGCAGGGAATATATAGAGTAGATGAGTGGGCCAATGTACATGAATATTAGGTAGACGGGTGGGCCGAGGTAGTTGGATATTATGCAGATGGGTGTATTAAGGTAGATGTGTATGAGATAGATGGGTAGGTACTTGTTATCACATTCACGGGTGGGCCCAGACACATATTAAATTAGACGGGTGGGCCGAGGGTATTATAAAATATTGTATTAGACGGGTGGGCCGAGGGTGGTATAAAATATAGATGGGTGGGCCCATGTGTATCATAATTGTAGACATGATGGAGCTGAGGTAGTTGTACATCAACCAAATCAGAGGAGGTAATAAATCAAAGTTACCAAGTTCCCGGAGCAGCAGGTGATCTCCTGACATGGCCTTTGATGGTGCACAGGTTGTCTTGCAGAATGTGGAATCCGGGGTGCGAAGCTTGTGTTGCCCTATGAGAAGCCAAGTTCCGACCACCAGAATTTGAGTCAACTGTACCGAGTTCCTAGTTCCAGGACCCGGAACTCAAAACATAATTTAGTTAATACTTTCCGTGTTAAATGGCCAACTGAAGTTGAGATGTTTCTGAAGAGAGCAGCAGGTGCTCTCTTGACATGGCCTTTGATGGTGCGTAGGTTGGCTTGCAGAATGTGGAATCCGGGGTGCAAAGCTTGTGTTGCCCTACGAGAAGCCAAGTTCCGACCACCAAAATGTGAGTCAACCGTACTCAGAGGAGGTAATAAATCAAAGTTACCGAGTTCCCGGAGCAGCAGGTGATCTCCTGACATGGCCTTTGATGGTGCACAGGTTGTCTTGCAGAATTTGGAATCCGGGGTGCGAAGCTTGTGTTGCCCTACAAGAAGCCAAGTTCCGACCACCCAAATTTGGGTCAACCGTACCGACTTCCGAGTTCCGGGACCCGGGAGTCGACAAATGAATATCTGATGACCAGCACACTTCCAATCAGGTAGTATTTCATTGAGCAATGGATAATAATACATCTTTGACAGCCAAAATTATCTCAGGCTCCCTTATCTGATCCTCTCTATCTCCACCCCCTTTAACACCAAAGTCCGGACATTCAGCATTCAGTGTCTGATTTCCCAAGATTAACATCCAGCATGAACAGTTCTTCCCCTTCCACTCCTGATAGTATAAACATCTGGCGCACTTGGGCCCTGACTGTGACTTATGAAGCAGGGGAATATACCGAACAGAAATTCAAGGCAGAGAAGACTGGAGGAGGCCCAGTCATACCTTCCCCCAACCTAGACACTGATCTGGTGATGGCGTGCGATTGCTTGGCTGATGTACTCATAAAGGCATATAAAAATCCCAGTGGGTCTTCCTGCAGATTTGGAAAATTCATTTTATCATTCAAATTCCTGCATGACAGTTCAGATGCAGATGGATATTGCAAGATATAGCAAATTGATCTCCCCGAAGGACACCGGGCATAATGAACAGAGAGAGGCTAGGTTGCTTGAGAGGTGTCCTCCTGGCCATGAAGGCAAAAGGTTGGTCAACGAACCTGCCACAATTCTCGATGCATCCGGTGCCATCATCGCATGGTACCTCCCAGACGCCCTGACCGACACCACCCAGGTGTGTAATATACATTGTTACTCAATGGATATTGAATATCAAATGGAACCTACAGAAGGAAATCAGGGAGGCCACCAATTTGCTCGCTGTTACGAACTAGGATAGTTCTTAACAACAGAGATGATGTGAGAAAATAGAGCATAGCAAATGTAACTGTAACACTCGCTCCAAGCCTCGAAAAAAGTGTAAGGGCTGATGGCAATTGGCGAACTAATCAAAAGTGGTTCAACCGGGGCTCGGAAGATGTTGGGGCAACTCCCAGATGCATCAATTTATCTCCGGCATGGTTTCAACAGGGACACGAGGTAGGATCTGATGAGATGGTGATTCCGGCAGTCATACTCACCAATCTCAAAGAATGTGTCAGATCCAGAGGTATCTGCATCATTGAAGGGACCTTCCTGCGAGAATATCCTCAAAGCCATTTCAAGGCCAGCAGCCATCACGTCCGCGGCACTCAGAGTCATGCATCCTGAGCAGTACTGGGCAGGGTTGCGAACCTTGTCAAACCTCGGACATATAGCAGTAAGCAAGGATCTGCCACAGATGCCAGAGGCCCTGCAGTACTGGGCATCGGTGTTTAACACCCTCTCCATCATTTCCAATTGGGAAACCCCCAATCATCGAGACCATTTGTCCATTGCTGAATGCTTCGACATTCTCACCACCGTGGGGAACTATTCTAATGCTCAGATGACAATGCCAAGCCTTCAGCTGGAGTTCAAGTACAATTCCGGCTGTATGATTGCATTTTCCGGAAGGATTGTGAGACATGGAGTTTATGATGTGGAAGGGGATCGGATTGCTTGGGCATGGTATATGAGGGATTCTGTTCACATTTACGCTGGTGTTCCATCATGTGGATGGGCTAGTGTGGATGGTCCATACAGTGTGTGAAAGATCAAACAAAGAGCATGCATTGTGACCTATATACATTCCAACAAATGAATACCATGTACCAATAGTTATCTGGACCTCAATACTCAATTTTGAGCATTTGCGAAGTGATATATGGGACTGAATAATTTGGATGCGAGCCTCAGTATTCGATAATTGGAACTCGGGACTTGACATATGGGAGTCCCGAGTGCCAGGGTACTGAGTCCCGAGACCCGGACCTCAGCACTTGATATTTGAGACTGGGGGAAGATGTATAAATATGCTCGAATTAACATTTGTTATTGCCGTACACATTTGACAAAACCCTGAACCCCGATGTAGAAACAACAATACAGAGAGGAACAAACAAAGCTCCTGACTGTATCTGTAAATGTTGTAAGGTCGCACGTTGCCTAGTCTGCTATACTTGAGATGACAAGTGTGTTCGACCCTAAAGGGGAAGCGAGTGCAGCAAGGATCTGGTAGTAGGCGCTGAAGGCACTACTGGTCGGCCAATGCGAAGTGCGAGAAAGCGCGCAGGTGCGCGCGAGGCGCGGGAAAGCGAAGGTACGCGCGAGGCGCGGGAAGCGCGCGCGCGCGTGAGCGGAAACAAGTGAGAGTAAGAGTGAGTTTGCTTAAGTGGTGATATGATGAATAACAAGAGATGTGAGTGCGAGATGCCAAGGAATAGATTGCAACTATACTCTGCTAGGTAGTAAGTGGGTAAGTGGGAGGTCAAGTCCCAAAGTTCGAAAGTTCTTAATAGTATGTAATGCTGGCGCTTATATACGGCGCCTAAGCGCTACCGAGTAAGGTATGTAAAGCTATATGTAACTAAGGGAAATGGAAATACACGCACTAGAGAGCTTGGTGGACAGTGGATGGATGCTTCCGGAAGGCTGGCGCTATAGGGCGATCAAGCGCGGGAAAGCGCGCGCGCGTATACATCGTAAAGCACGGGAAAGGTGCGCGCATGGCGTGCGTTGCACGGGAAAGCTGCGCCTCGTATAGGGATAGCTGCAGATAGCACACAGAGTGATGCTGCAAGTTTGTGCTGTGTACTCCCTAGTGAATACTGCCATATCACACCATGAGAGGCATGAGTCTCTACACCGACATTGTGAACTCAGGACTCAACACTGTTCTGAATACCGAGTCCCGGAAGCCCAGGTCCCGAGTCCCGAATTTCGGAGATCGGGTTTGGTGACCCGGAGCTCGGCAACTGTGTTGGGTGTCAGGGTATGTGGAGCATTGGAGATAGCATGTGTCAGTATTTTGCGTTTCATGGTTCATGTTTGGCTGACACATGCAATCTCCAATGTTCAGGATACCCTGACACCCAACACAGTTGCCGAGCTCCGGGTCACCAAACCCGATCTCCGAAATTTGGGACTCGGGACCTGGGTTTCGGGACTCGGGACTCGGAGCTCGTAACCTGGGACTCGACAGTGTTCTGAATACCGAGTCCCTGACACCCGATTCCATAATCACGAAAGATGAACCAAGAAACGCAGAATACTGACACATGCGATCTCCAATGCTCCGGATACCCTGACACCCAACACAGTTGCCGAGCTCCGAGTCCCGAGTCCCGAATTTCGGAGTTCGGGGTTCGGTGACCCGGAGCTCGGCAACTGTGTTGGGTGTCAGGGTATGCGGAGCATTGGAGATAGCATGTGTCAGTATTTTGCGTTTCATGGTTCATGTTTGGCTGACACATGCGATCTCCAATGCTCCGGATACCCTGACACCCAACACAGTTGCCGAGCTCCGGGTCACCGAACCCCGAACTCCGAAATTCGGGACTCGGGACTTGGGTTCGGGACTCGGGACTCGGAGCTCGGCAACTGTGTTGGGTGTCAGGGTATCCGGAGCATTGGAGATCGCATGTGTCAGTATTCTGCGTTTCTTGGTTCATCTTTCGTGATTATGGAATCGGGCGTCAGGGACTCAGTATTCAGAACACTGTCGAGTCCCAGGTCATGAGCTCCGAGTCCCGAGTCCCGAAACCCGAGTCCCAAGTCCCGAATTTCGGAGATCGGGGTTCGGTGACCCGGAGCTTGGCAACTGTGTTGGGTGTCAGGGTATCCTGAACATTGGAGATCGCATGTGTCAGCCAAACATGAACCATGAAACGCAAAATACTGACACATGCTATCTCCAATGCTCCGCATACCCTGACACCCAACACAGTTGCCGAGCTCCGGGTTGCCGAACCCCGAACTCCGAAATTCGGGACTCAGGACCTGGGCTTCTGGGACTCGGATGCAAGATTTTTGAATGCATAGAATATTTTACATCTTGTATACAATGAACACTGAATGGGACTACACTCCTTTGCCTTTCCTCAATTTCTCTAACATGTCAGTGTACATCTTCACCTCTGCCATCTTGGCTTTGATGCCCTCATCTTGCTCCTCCATCAATGCTTCCATGCGTTCTTTAATCCACCTCAGTCCCATAAGTGGTGGAGTCGAAGTGTTTCTCAACTTCTCTGGAAGAACCAAAGCATCATCCTCAACATTAAGCTAGAACAGATAAGTCATCAATCAAGGCAATTCAGCTAACATCTTACCGCCCAATACTGGTAGTGAGAGACGCAGGAAGCCATTATTTCATCCCACTGCCATGGTTGATCCGGGATTGTGGTGTTTCCCATCCACCATGGACATGTATATGCAAACACAATCCGGGACGGATGTCCTGCAATTGCCTCATCATCAAATGAAAGGAGGTGGAATGAAAAGATGTCGTCCGGAACCGTGTTCCAGGTTAGCATGGGATACAACTTAAGGATATAAGCGACAGGGACCGGAAGAACCGACACGATATTCTGTGAAGCTGAGTACTGCAGGAGTGGTGTGACAAAAGTCTGCTCAAATTCTTAGCATTGACCAACAAAGTCATCAGGGCAGTGGTAACATACATTCATCTCCCATTGCAGCCCGGCTTTAAAATACTTTATCCGGTCAGAAGATAGACCATTGTTGGCAGCTTCCGTCTGATATTGAGAGATGCATGCACGGACCCGCGATCCAGCCATTGCCAACGTGCAGGAAATAGTTCCAAGGCTCAGCTTCAGGGGTCGGTAATGGCTTCCGGCATTCAGAGTGCCAGAAGTGGATGCAGGAGTTGCAGGCATGGCTAATACAGGACTATGGTGCTGGCAATGCAAGTGAAAGATGGTGAAGATGTGAAGATAAGAATCACTGATGGATGGATACGAAATTCAAACTCCGACATGGGCTGACCCGGACAATTCCCGGGCCTCAATTATGTATGTGGAAAAAGGGACTTCATGAGAAAACAATGTTCATTCATCTCCAGCCTCTATCAACACGTTTTGTAGGTCTTGAAAAGCTGCCTGTGCATCCTGTGTGAGCAATGAATACATTTGCGATTGCCTTCCGGCATAGCATCCGTGACCCGGAAGGCGTTTCTCCAATGATTCCTGCATGTGGTCGCCCCATTGGGTTGCTTTCCACAAAAAGAACTTACATGTCCAATCCATCTCCAATTTGACCAATATCATTTCTTCCCTCCATCAATCTCGTAGTGCCTTTGCCCGCAGCCAATGGACTCGGTAAACTTGGCATGGGTCCAGTCAGGTAACTGTGGGATATGACATGCAAGCAGGAACTCACATTCCTCATTCCACGATTGATCAGGACCCCCGAGGTCGACTTCAACAGACCAAAACCAAGTCAAAGATTCATTTCGTTGACCTCGGACATTTGGGTCGCCCACTGCAGTGCTGATTTTGAGTTGCTCGCGAAGCAGGGGTTTGTATTTCTGAAGCTGGTCTTGCCCCGGCTCAAGTTTCATCATTTGCTTCCTGGTCTTTGTATATATGCTGGCATGGAGGGAGACTGCCTGCTGCACCGATGTCACCTGGGACCAAGCTTGAGTTTTTAGGGCCTGGGATTTGGCCTGCCTAACGGTTGTTCGGAACAGGATGGCCTTGTTGCAAAGGTAAATGCGGAGATTGTGAAGGGCATCATTGGCCTGCCCTTCCCGAAGAGACATCTCCAGGGGAATCAGATCCTCTGCCATGCATCGTCTGCATCTATCAACCCCCAGGTTTGATGGCAACGGGATTACAGTGAGCTCGGGAGAGTTTGTCCATGTATGAGATGTCTCTGTGAAATCTGCCGGGTCATCATCGAGATCATCTAGAATGTCTACATTTAAGTCCTCAGGTTCATCATCTGCATCAAATCCCTCCCCGAGATGTGTTAGAGCAGACTGAGCAAATCCATCTATCTGGCCTTGGAGCCAATCGCGTTGATGGGCAATGTCTAATCTCTGTGTCTCAGTGGATCTTCTTCCGATCCTTCGGACCTCAATGAGCAATGCAATCTGAGCCTCTTCAATTGCTAACCCTGTTGATATCCACGTTGCCACAGATCTGCGAGAGGGTGCTGCATTGCGGGCGTTACTCTCCTCTAATAATCTAAGCTCGATCTCCTTTTTGCTTGGTGCTGAGTGCAATATTAATTCAGACCTCAATGGAGACAATGGAACTTAACGTACCCTTTTTTATATTGATCTCATATTCATCCATCGCCGCAGGATCATTCAATCTGCTTGACTGAGCTATCCTCTCCCTGGCTAACCATTCTGTCTTCAAATGTGAGGGTGCTGCTTCATCGAGTCTGTCGAATGCCTTTCCACTTTCCGAGATGCCATTTCTCACCAGCTTGTATTTCCGGCATAGAGTCCTTTTCATGCGAATCATCTTGCAGAAATTGGAGTCATTCATCTGATAATCAAGGCATTCCTTTCGGTGCGGAGATGACATTCCCCAAGCAGCAGGGGAGATCAGATTGAGCCGTGCCCATAGCGTCTCCATGATTTCTCCATCGATCCGACCAATGCCTTCAATAAAGTTAGAAGCATATCGGACATAGCAGCTGTCCTGATGGCCATGAATGTGCCACAATGTTACGGACTAGGATAGTTCGAGCTCTCCCTAGGCGGATTGCCTAATCTGATAGCGGGCTCGCTATTGGAGAGACGGGGATCTTCTCTCGAATGAGAGGTTCGGGGGTTCCACTTAAGGTAGCGTCGGCTTTCCTTAAGGTGCGGCTTAGACTGAGTGATTGGGATGATCACACAGAGGAAGTTCTGATGAAAACCTAGTAGAATCAAGTAGGGAATATACATGATTCTGTCTGCTCTATATACTGTCGTCCGTGTGCACAGACCAATACTACGTTCGGTAGGTAGCTGTAAGTGTGTCTATACAAGGGCATCTTATCTGATGCCATGTGGTCGATTATCTATACATGAGGCTTACCATGCCTCTCTTATCTGTCCTCAAGGCGTAGCATGCCTTTGAGTCTAACTGCGCATGCTGAGGCATGCGGCTTGTCTTCTGACCATGAGGCAGAGCTTCCTCATGATCCGGGTCGAGGATCATCAAGGTCCGTCCAGATGTTGCCTAGGCTGGTCTAGGTCATCTAACGGCATCCAGGCCATTCTAGGCATCTCTACGAGTCTCCGTTGAGTCGGTAAGTCTTCCAAGACGGTGCATATGGTGGGATAGGGGCTAAGGTCATGATGACCTCCGTAGGAGGGGTTCTCGGTTACATGTTATTGTAACACAACCCAATTCCGGGAATGATGGTTAGTTGTGGTGCCATGTCTAGAAATCGACTTCGATCCACCCGAACCCGAAAGTGTTTGTTGTATTGACAATTAATATCATAGAAGGTGACAGCCCTGGTGATGCCTTCCATGTTGTGCCGGGAAGCCTCGCAAAGGGCGTAGTCCATGTTCATTTGTCTGCAAGTGACCCATGGTTAACTCGTGAATGAGGAATGGTGGATGTGGCTTGCCTTTCGCCTTTCTGAAAATCCACCATGGAGTGAGGGACAAAGCAACCGTGTCTGGCACAGGCAACTCCCCCGATACCGGTGGACTCCAGCTTGTGCCGAGCAGCATTAGCTTGATTTACTGCCCGGTGGTTGTTGCAGCTTGATTTTTCCACCATGTCAGCAGCCTCTGCCAGATGCATTTTATACCTGTCCTTTCCTACCATGAATCCAAGCCCATCGGAAAGCCAAACTTCATCGAATGGCTTAATGGGATGCAGATGTTCGGCTTTGAAATTTCCATCCATCACAAATGACCGGGTGTATTTCCAGCTTGGATCGCTAGTATTATTATGGAGGCCACATTGGTTGAGAATAGGACTCACTCATCAAGCAATTCATCCTCTGACAACAGCACATTAATCCCTGGCTGAGGACACGCCGGGCAAAATAATGCGAGTTCTCCTGTGCTCGGGTTATCAGAACGATGGCCAAAGCCATGCCATTTCATTGTCTTCAACTGCCTCCACTGTCGAGCGACCCTCATGAGCTCTCTGTATCGGTCCTTGCAATGTGCTTTGTCAATATGATGTCCAGTAGATGAAGAGGGTAAGGCATTACCGGAACAAGGTGTGGAAACATGCTGGAGGTCATTCGCCGGAGCTTGCTGTAATAGTTCATCGCCGAGGTGCCGCATTCAAGGCTGTCCAGTAGAAAATCATTGAGCACTCTGAAGGTGAACACAGTCTTTGGCCTGTTGAAAGATGCAGGGAAAAATCTGTGTCGAAACATTTGAATGTCCGGACTCATGGCATTCGGACATTCACAACATCGAATCTCCAGGCGATGAACTCCGGACTTGTCTACAATGACCATGGTGTTTTCCTTTGGCTGGAACTCGGGTCCGGACACAAATGGCAGATCTTCAGGCTCGAGCAGGTCTTCAGGTTCATCTTCTTCAAACAAATTCACCGATCAGTGACCTCCGGACATTGTTTGCCATCATGGCCAAGTGTATAATGAGTCCCACATGAGCGAGACAACTCCGCTCAAAGAATCGCCCATTCCATTGACTGATCCAGTGGAAAGGATTGCTACGATGTTGACTCCTGCAACAGCCCGTGCAATAGAGTGGCTCGCCAAGACAATCTTGACATTTGTACACCCCATCCTGTTCGCAGATGATGCATCTCCTGTCTTCTGGTGGAGCTTCTCGATCAAGGAGGTGATGTAGATATGATTCCTGCCTTGGCAGCCATTGCCTGAGGTAGTCATTTTGACTCTGTATTTTGAATGCTTAGCCATAGTTTAAATGACACTCCAACATTGTACATGAACTTGCCATGGTTTTTGGGAGTTGCAAAGGCTCAAAGGAGCCTTGGTCCTGCTCATAAGTATTGTCAGGAAAGTCTTCCCAAGGAGGTGGTGCCTCAACAGGCTGAATTGTTGGTGATTCTGGGGGAGAGTTAGGCATGGACCTGTAGGCATGTCGCCTCGTGCTTGCAAGTGGGACCTTGACCCAAGTCTTCCTACCTTTGCTGCCCTTGCTTCCACCCTGTGAGATTTTTGCACTGGGGTGCATCTACCTATCTTCATCTTGTTTACTAATGTTGCAAGCAAG